>NW_005871396.1:145314-148901 GCF_000147115.1 Myotis lucifugus | reverse complement strand
CACCGCCATCATCACTGCTTCCATCTCCACCCTCATACAGTCATCAGCCCCCCCATCACCACTGTCACCACCACCAACATATCACAAGTCATCCCACCACCATCACCACTATCACCACCACCAACATATCACAAGTCATCACCACCCCATCACCACTGTCACCACCACCAATATATCACAGTCATCACCACCACCATCACCACTATCACCACCACCAACATATCACAGTCATCACCACCACCATCACCACTGTCACCACCACCATCACCACCATCACCACCACCATCACCACCACCACCACCACCACCATCACCACTGTCACCACCACCACCATCATCACAGTCATCACCACCAACATCATCACAGTCATCACCACCATCGTCACTACCACCATTATCATCATCATCATCATCATCATCACCACTATCACCACTATCACCACCACCAACATCATCACAGTCATCACCACCACTGTCACCACCACTACCATTATCATTGTCACCACCACCATCACCACTGTCACCTCCAACATCATCACAGTCATCACCAACACCCTTGTAATCACCATCATCACTATCACCACCTCCACCCCCATCATCCTCATCATCTGTATCCTCACCACCATCATCATCCTCATCCATGGACTATTTCTTCAAGTAAAGTTATAAGAAATGACAAATCCAAAATAGGTAATAGTCAAAGCTTCTAAAATATTGGTCAGGCCCCTAACATTTCCTATTGGCTGTACCTTTTTACTCACTTCCCAATTGGAACACTTACACATTAATTCTGGTCACTCCCAAGTCTGGTTTCTTTACACTCTTATTGGTGTTTGAAACATGTTCTTTTCTATATTCCTGACTCCAAGGCTCTTAAAGCACAGATAGGAAGCATCTTCCCGGAAAACAAGTAAGAACAAATCATTCTGCTGCTCCGGAGGAACGAAGACCTCGTATTCCTAATACTAGTACGACCAATGCTAATGAATGTGCTGTTGACGACAAACATTGCTTTAGAAGTCGTTTCTGAAAAAATGTTACATATTTTTTTCTTTGCTTAATCCCTTCCCCTTCTCAAGTCTCATGGACACAGACAACATGTGGTGATTGCCAGAGGGAAGGGGGGTGGGGGTGAGGGGAAGTAGAAGAAGGTAAACGGAGGATAAATGGTGATGGAGGAGACGTGACTTGGGGTGGTAAACACACAATACGAAATACAGATGATGTGTTATAAAGCTGTATACCTGAAACCTATATATTTTATTAACCAATGTCACCCCAATAAATTCAATAGAACCTGTTAACATAACATAGCAGTTCCATAGGTATGGACAAGCAAAAGGTACTTCATACGGATTTGACTTTGGTGGCTAAGCTCATGACTTTGGATTCGGGACCACGGGAGCTCGAGCAGGTTAATAGCCTCCTAAGCCTCAGGCTCCTTATCTGCATAAAGGGCCTGATTCAATATGCATGTTGCTCTAGGAATTAGATAAAATGTGGGACGCACCCAGGCGGTCACTGCTTTGGGGTCAAGAATCGATATTTCACTCTCACCTGAGCACCTTCCTTTCATAGACTCATATGAGCTGCTCTCAGATGCCCGTATCTTGAATTTTAGTGAGACGTCGTGTAGAAAGATTTTTGTGTCAATCATCCAAGTTTGCTTTTAAAATTGAACAGAAGCTGCAAGGAGTAAAATCCAGTTTGATAGAGACAGGCATGCATAGCTAATGCACAATGTTTGAAGTTCTGTAAAGGCCACGTCCCAACGAAACCACGGAGCCGTTCGTAACCAGCATAACTGGCGATCGGAATTCACAGCCCTCTCAGGAGACGTGCTTCCTCAGCGGCATGAACACTGAGAGTCCATTTCAGGGGGAAGGAAGGTGGTGACGATGATGTGAATTACAGATCCGGCCCCATTAGGACAATGAAGCCAGGGTTGTCACCGCCTTCGTCCCTGAAAACGGGGCATCGAACAATGGCGTCGCGGTAAACAATATTAACACCCTCTTTCATGTCTCACAAATCACTTATCAATATGAAATGTCACACAGGCATTGCACAGGAATAAACGCATTGTGTCCATATGTGTGTGAAGGAGCCTTGAGGTCAATATGTGAGGATAGTTATCTGTCCGGGGCGTGTCCTCCAAGGCATGGCCCTAAGAAACACCCCTCAGAGCACCTTCACCTACACAAGGCCTAGGGTTTTGCATGGGATCAGGGTTCACGTGTTCCCTTTCCCCCTGGGGAGCACTCGGGATGCTCCTTCTCTCTGAGGGATTTCCCCAGCTCTAGGCTCATACTGGGGTGAAGGGCCGAGTGGTGGCCAGGGCTGCGGGGCCACCAATAAGAGCACGCTGGTCTGTAAGAGCCACGGAGACCCTGGCCCAGGAGCAGGCTGCCTTACCTGGGTTTCATGACTCGTTTATTATTTTCTTATATTTCTTATTGATTTCAGACAGGAAGAGAGAGATAGAAACATCCATGATGAGAGAGAATCACGGATCCGCTGCCTCCTGCACACCCGAAACTGGTGATAGAGCCCACAACCCGGGCATGTGCCCTGACCAGAAATTGAACCGTGACCTCCTGGTTTATAGGTCGACGCTCAACCCCTGAGCCACACCAGCTGGGCTCATGATTTTTCTTACAGCAGAAATCAAACAGTAAGTCCCTGTGTCCCTGAAACAGGACCTGCATTAGTTTAATCAAAGCCATGCTCTCATGCACGCGCACACGTGTAGGTGTGTGTGTGTGTGTGTGTGTGTGTGTGTGTGTTGTCTTCATTGTCCAGTTCAAGGTGAGTCTGAGTCGTTGGCCTCAGGACACCGGGCTGGTGAGGGTTCCACCTGGGATCCCACCTGGACCTGCGCAGGGTGAGCCCAGGCCTCCTGCCCCTGCCGCTGGCCCTGGCCCCCTCGTTCAGTAGCTCTGGGATCTTGGGGAAATTACTCGATCTTTTCAAACTTGTCTCATCTGTAAAATGGGGCTAACACTTATCCATACAAGTAATGTAAGAAAATACACATGCAATGATCACCCACTGAAACAGCGACATCAGGCTCCCACTGGAGCACCTGTGTGACCTCCCTGTGCGCACAGGGACCCGCGGCGGGAGCGGCGGGAGGAAAGGCCCAGACGCAGGCTGGGATGTGCTTCCCGATGGAAGACAGAGCCGCCCGCTCCGCCCACTCCATCCACTGTCCGCCGCCCACAGGGGTGCGGTTTGGGGT
Organism: Myotis lucifugus; assembly: GCF_000147115.1. NCBI lineage: Eukaryota > Metazoa > Chordata > Mammalia > Chiroptera > Vespertilionidae > Myotis > Myotis lucifugus. The sequence continues at coordinate 145,661 of NW_005871396.1, read as the reverse complement.
GCGGTTTGGGGGGCGGCGGCCAAGCAGAAATAAAGTCCCACAGGTGGTTTTCCTCCTTCGGGGAAACGCCTCTTGAGGAGCAGCTGTGTCCTCCGTTGGCAGAAAACTGGATGTAAAGGAACAAAACAAGAACAGAAACGGAAACGGGTGAGACTGGCCGTCCGCCCTCAGGCGAGGACCTGCAGCTGGATCTCCCCGCCTCCTAAAGCCGCGCATCTTCCAGAAAAACAGTGCTTTTCACGAAAGCGCCCGGCAGCAAGGACTGGCCCACGCTGGCAGCGCCCTGGCTCCGCCACGCGGTCATATCGTCACCAGTTCCCGCTCACGCGGTCAATATCGTCACCAGT
>NW_005871396.1:134023-145192 GCF_000147115.1 Myotis lucifugus | reverse complement strand
CCAAAGCCGGGCGTCCGTCTTCATGATGAGGAGCCTCGAAGCTGCTCTTTACTGTTCACTGGGGAGAATGCCTGGTACACAGCGACTTACGCAGGGAGCGACCGGTTAGATGTTCGACGATGATACGGGAAGAGGATGGGCGTGAGGAGCTCGTGGGAGACGCGACAGGGAGGAGGGAAGGCCAGCGCCTCGGCCAGATGCAGCTCCCGGGGTCACGGCAGGGCATCCTGGGGTCAGGGCATCCCGGTCACCTCCCTCAGTCACAGGCCCGGCAAGGGGACCGGCATTCAGTGGCTCTGAGAAGTCTGGGAGAGGAGCGAGACCTGTGCGTGGACGGACACGTGTGGACCCCACTGGCCACCGGTTCTCTCTGCCACGGACTCTGCCCCCGGGCCCGGAGCTGCTTCGGCCGCGTGCAAGCTCCTTCCGAGGCCGGTGCCAGGCGGGCCTGTGACCTGGCGGCATAGAGGCCACCACGTGCTCTCCCTGCGATCCCAGGACGATGTCCCTTCTGCTGGGGCCTCTGTTAAACCCGCTCTCTCACTCGTCACTGCTCATGCTTCCGGCCTCGCGGTCCAGCTGAACGACAAGGCTTTAAGCGGCAGCACTGGCGCTGGGATCGCGGCTCGTGTGACCCTGTGTCTGCTCTTTACCTGGTCACTGTGCATCCCGCTCCGTCCGCCAGGACCCCGGGCACAGGAGCGTCCGTGTGTGGCCGCAGCTCTGCCTGCACGCCTCCCACCAGGTGCTCTCTGGGCAAAGCCCGCAGCAACTCAGTGATCCTGACCGCAGTCAGAGTGAAAACCGTGGTTCCATTCACTTTATTGTTCTCGCTGGACGCGTGAGAAAACCGAGCCCGAGGCCCCACAGCTGGTGAGCGGCGAGTGAGGTGCCTGCTCACCCCCTGAGCTGCTGCCTCACCCGAGGACTCCAGGCCATGCGACCGCGGGCGGGGCAGGAGCAGCTCGGACTCACAGGCCAGGTAACCCCGGCTCACAGGCCAGGTAACCCCAGCTCACAGGCCAGGTAACCCCGGCTCACAGGCCAGGTAACCCCGGCTCACAGGCCAGGTAACCCCGGCTCACAGGCCTGGTGCTGGTGTCTCTAGGACCACTGGCCGAGGGTCTTAGGCTCATGGCCGCAGCATTTCGGCTCCTCCATGGGAAGACCTGGGCTCTGCACGCTCTGATACTGAGCTGTGGGCCTCGGCGTGTTCGTTATATTTTTAAAAATCTCACTCTGCCATCTGGAAAGTAAAGCTGATATTAGGACTTTCCTCATAAGCACCCAAGCGATGAGCGGCACGATTAGAACCAATTTAGAAATCACACCGGTTCTAATAGATTCTCGTGGCAAAAACTTGTTTGCAGAAAAATCAGAGGCGGCAGATGGGACAAGCCGCCCTGATGGCCACCCCTTGTGGGAAGTCTGCACAGTCAGGAACGGCCTTGGTCATATTCTAGAGCAGCTAGAATATAAGCAACTCGTGGAAAGCTCCTGATTTCCATTTTTTAACTATGGAATGCACTTTCCTAGAACATTTCCTCCGAAAGGGCAAGAAAGCATCTTGAAGGACCGAGCCAGTTCCCCGTCCCTCCGTGAACATGGCAAACCTCTCATTCCTGAGAGCTGGTGCTGCCCTCACGCGCCTCCTGTCCTCTGCCCACAGGGACACGCCTGTGGACGTAAGGTCCGGTGTGCGAGAAAGCAAGCGGGGTGACAGCCTTGCCGGGCCGTGGAGGCGGGAGCCCGAGCGAGGGGAGACTCCCAGCCGCCTCGCGTCCTGTGTGGCGTGGCATCGGCGCGCACTCATATGCACCGGAAGTTCCACGTTTAGCCTGGAAAGAGCAAGCTTCTGCGATCAGGAAAGGCTGACCCGCAGTGGCAGCGCTCCGCCTCCCATGGCCGACTGGCCTTCCCCTGTGTGTGCATCACCACATCTTCTTCATCACCCGACCGTCTCTCAGAGACACCTTGGTTGTCTCCGTGGCTTGGCCACCATGAATACTGCTGCAATGAACATCAGAGCATATATATCTTTGCAAATAACTGTTTTCCATTTCTTCGGCTAGGTGCCCAGAAGAGGGGTGGCTGGGTAACCTATTCTTACTTGTTTGCGGGACCTCCATGCTGTGTCCGCAGTGGCTGGACCAGTTTACATGCCACCAGCATGAGAGCATCATGCTGAGCAAAGCAAGTCAGTCAGAAACAGTCAAGGCCCGAATGCTGTCACTCATATGTCGGATATACAACGAAGGGAACAAAAGAGCAAACAAGATAAACCAACAAACAAAACCTCATAGACACAGACGACAGGATGGCGGTTCCCGAGGGACGGGGTGAGGGTAGCAGAGGGTGAAGGGGGTCAAGTATAGGGGGACGAAGGAGAGTTGACTTGGGTGGTGGGCACACAGTGCAATATGGCGACCATGGATCACAGAAGTTCAAACCTGTGTAATCCTAGTAACCAATATCACCCCAATACATTCATTTAAAAAAGCCAAAAACAAAAAAAATTTTTTAAACGAGTTATCCTTCTATATGCTTATCTTACCTAGTCACACACTGCTTATAACGCCTCAGCAAGAATGTGTTAAAGTCTGACTTGTCTTCTCCTTGCTCTTAACTTGGCCCGGCCACCCAGGGTTAGAAGGTCACTTAACGCGCAGGCAGTGAACTGGAAACCGTAGCAGAGGATCTGAAAGCATCAGCAAATGAGGCTCAATTCTCCGTGCGGTTGTTTTGCTTGGCAGACGGGGCGAGTTTGGACACTTTCATGCCCCCCTTTTATTGTTTGTTTGTTTTGTGGGCCACGCTTCCTGCAGGCGGTCTGTCCAGGAAATGGAGCCGCCAGACCTGCCGGCTCGTCCTGGCCCTCCTCCCCGTCCCGAGAGAAGCGGCTGCCGCAGGGACACAGCCCACAGGGGAAGCAGGGACATGTCGGTGGGAACAGGCGTGCGTAACAGTTGCCGGTGCTCTCAGACCCTCCCTCACATAAACCTTCGAGACTCGTGAAGTCGCTGCGGGCGGGGGGGGGGGGGGGGGGGGGGGCCCTCTTTATTGCGCCACTGGACGGTTACCTAACGCACAATCTTGACTAAAAAAAGACCCAACTATGCTCAACCTCTGTGTTGTTTTATGATAGAATTAGAGGCCCAGTGCACGAATTCGGGCATGGGGGGGGTCCCTCAGCCTGGCCGCAGGAGGTTGGCCTGCCACGCCCCCTCCCCTCCCCCACCATCAGGGCCCGGAGGAAGGGACCACAGGAGGCTGGGCGTGGGAGGGGAGGGGAGGGGCCGTGGGAGGTTGGCTGTGGGAGCGCACAGACCACCAGGGTGCAGCTCCTGCATTGAGCGTCTGCCCTCTGGTGTTCAGTGCACGTCATAGCGACTGTTCAACTGGTTGTTCCGGTCATTCGGTCGTAAGGGTCACGTAAGCTTTTATATATATAAATTTGCTGGTTCACAGATCACACACCCTGCTTTTGATTCATGCTTTTAGCCTAAGCGAAGAGAGGCCTTCCTGTGTTTCTACATAAAACACGGACATGGAGTTGCTCAATCATTTCACTCGGACACTTGGTCTCATTACATTTTTTTCTTTTTTGGGGCCTTGGGTTCCCTAAAAGACTGGGTCAGATAGCACTGAGAACAATCACTTCTTGTTACATTAGGTGGTTAAAAAGCAGAAACCAAGAATTATGTTCCTATAAATATGTATTTATTCAAAAATATTTTATTAAGATGATACATAGGCCAGACAATTCATTCCGTGAGCCCTAACCGGTTTGGCTCAGTGGATAGAGCGTCGGCCTGCGGACTGAAGGGTCCCAGGTTCGATTCCGGTCAAGGACATGTACCTTGGTTGCGGGCACATCCCCAGTAGGGGGTGTGCAAGAGGCAGCTGATTGATGTGTCTCTCCCATCGATGTTTCTAACTCTCTATCCCTCTCTCTTCCCCTCTGTAAAAATCAATAAAACATATATATATTTTTTTAAAAAAATTCATTCTGAGAAAGTGAACAGGTCCATGGTTTCCGTACGTTCACCAGGCTAGGCAGTCATCACCACGGTCCTAAGTCAACGACATTTCTAACCCCCAAGGGAAACCCCGAACCCACGGGACCCACCGCGGCTCTGGGACCACTGGACTCCTGTCTGTCTGTCTGTCTGCCTTTGCCGGGTCTGGACATTTCACATAGATGGAATCACACTGTACGCAGGCCTCTGCAGCTGGCTGCTCTCACGTAGCGTGATGTCTCCAAGGTTCACGTGCTCTGCACGTATCAGTCCTGCAGTCTCTTTAAGGCTGGATGACACGCCAGGGCATGAGCACACCGTTACCTGTCCACCCGCCGAGGGGCGTCTGGGCTGCTTCCACTCGGGGCTGTTATCCTACTGCCCCTGTGGACACGCCAGTGCGGCTTCCGAGTGACTGTCAGCATCCCCTCACCTTGGGTGCATGTCCTGGTGGTGGAATGGCCGGGTCCCCTGGTGTCTGTATGTATAACTCTCTGAACAACGGCCAGCGTGAAGACAGCGCAAAGCGAACTATAACGATTTATGTGTATTTCGTGTTCCATTCTGTAAAGAACATACACGGAACTTCATTGCACTTTACAAATTGCTACAGAAACGTTCCCATTTCAAGTCCGTCTGTAAAACAGATACAGCCCAGACCAGCGCTGCCCACAGGGCTTTCTGTGGCGACTGGTGGGCCTCCCGGGGCCATCAGCCACGTGTGGCTATTGAGTGCTTGGCATGTGGCTTGTCCAGTGGAGAACCGATCTATAATAATAAAAGCATAATGTGCTAATTAAACCGGACGTCCTTCTGGACGACCTTCCGGAGGAAGCCGGGGCTGTGAGGGCCGAGCCCCTGGCACGAATTACATGAACCGGTGGCGTGCCGCTGGGTCTCACGGTGAGGCTGTTGCTGGGAACACGCCCGTCTCCGCGAGGGAAGTGAGGCGCCGAGTTCTGGCTGCACAGACCCCAGGCGCTGCCGGAGCGTGGGAGCCAAAATGAAGAAAAGCATCAGCTGCTCATTGTGCTTTCTCCCTGGAAACCTTGGGCAGCACAGGATCGTGGCCATCACGTTCCGACAGAAATGCAAACAGGAGCGTCTGTGAGCAAAGACGGCGGGCAGCCCTCGGGCTTCACAGCACGGACGGAGGAAGCGGCCTCGGGGCTCCTGTCTAAGAAAAGCCCGGCGGCCACTTCCTAAGCCTGAAGCCTCACGAGGCTGCGTCCTCATCGTATGGGAACACGGGGCCCGTGCAGCACGCGGCCTGAGACCCGGCAGGGACGCCACAGGCCAAACTCCTTGTCGATGAAAGGCCGTCCCTCGCCTCCTCTGTGGTCTGGACTCGGTTCTGGTCGTGCTATTTCCAAAAACATGAATGGATGGGCTCCCATCTGCAGAGAACGGTTTCTTTACTCGGAAACGAGTCCTGGCAACACCCCAGTCTCCGTGTCTACTCTGCGCAGCACACAGAGAGGCCAGCGTCGCAATGGAAATGTCACCACGTGAGAACAAGCAGAAGCAGCTCCAAATGCAGAAGCAGCGAGAAATGCTGGTTCCTTTCTTCTCGGGGACTAACGCGGGGCTCTACGCGGTCCAGCGGCGGGGAGTCCGCACCGTCCCCAGTGACGTCACCTTTCCCAGGACTCGGGACTCGCTGTGGACAGAAGACAGCAACCGCGCAGGAAGTTCTGAAATAAAAGTGCAGGTCTCCCTCTCAGCCCGTCTCCCCACCCGCTGCCTGGATAAAAGCTTTTCCTTGTTTCCTTCCAGGGTGTTCTCTGTGCAAGTATTTATATGTCACAGCCGGTCTTCTATTTCAAGAAGTTATGTCGGTATCAGGAGCTTGAAGACCTTGCTCAGAATTTCTGCCTTACAGGCCCGGCCGGCGAGGCTCAGGGTTGAGCGTCGACCTATGAACCAGGAGGTTCGGTTTGGTTCCCGGTCAGGGCACAGGCCCAGGTTGCAGGCTCAGTCCCCAGTGCGGGGTGTGCAGGAGGCAGCCGATCCATGATTCTCTCTCATCATTGATGTCTCTCTCTCTCTGCCTCCCTTCCTCTCTGAAATCAATAAAAATATATATATATTTTAAAAAGAATTTCCGCCCTAGAAACCTCGGAGTTGCCTTGGACTCCTGCCCGCCCTCCTGTTCGCACACACAGCCTGTCCTCCCAGGAGCGTGTCACTGTCCCGCTGGAGCCTCGTCACCTCTGCTCTGAAGATGTGTATCGACCTTGAAGCTGGGCTCTAGGTCGTCCTCCATCCTCCGTGTCCCTCACAGGGAAGCCGCTAACACACACACATGTCATCCCATCTCTAACCATCTGATTTCATCACTTGAGCCACAAGAGAAAGTGCAAAGATGGGGAGCAGCGCACGGGACCCCGACTGTCCCGCCAGGTGCCCCCAGGCCTCACCTAGAACCCCCCATCATCCTGCGAGGGTCCTCCCGCCCCGTGTGCCACTCTTTACTCAGCGATCACACTCTCACAGTAACGCTCCTGCAGCTGGCGGGGCTCGCGAGGCATTCCTGCTCTTCTGTCACGCCCCGTGCAGCCCAGGGCCCCCGAGGAAGACACGGCCCCAAATCAGTGCATCCAGGGCCCCCAAGAAAGACGCGCCCCCAAATCCTGCCGCCCCTGGCTTTGCTGGGTGGCCAGGAGACCAAGGCGGCCCGTAATAAATTACAGGGTGAAGGACCCGTGAAAGCTCAACTGACCTCGCTCCGTTTTTCTCATTTCTGGGCCTAATCATCTGTTGAGATGGGCAACATGGCCTGGGAGCGCGTGCCTTCCCCTGAATCGTCATGTTCTATTACTCTGGCGCCAATTAACGAGCGTTCACTTATTTCCACTCAAACAGCGCGAGTGATTATTTTAAAACATGCGCACGCATATCTGGTCCTGCCCATCGCTGGCAGAAGAAATCATCTTTTTTCCTTGAAAATGTCATGTGTCTGTTTCTCTACCCGAGAAGGGCGTGCTGGTGCCCCTTCTCTCTGGAAGGTTCCGCGTCTGAAATGATGTCCCACAGACAGCTGCTTCCTGGGAGGCGACTGGAGGAGCTGTGCTTGTGGTTTGTGATACCGACTGCTCCCCAGTGCGTCATCACGTTTTCATATCCTCCAATGAGAACACAAACTTCAAAAAATTAAAAACCCTAACTTCCAAATCTTTCTGCTTTTTACAAATCAAATTTCAGAGAAGTTCAGATCTGCAGGCCTGACCAGGACGTAGCCGAGAACCAACCGTACGAAAGAGGCTCTGACTCCCACGGAGGCCTCGGTAAGGGCGTCCCCGTAGAGAGCTAACCTGGCAACTCCTTTAACTACACATTTCCCATCACGGCCGGCTAGGGGCAGGGCGGGGCGGAAGGAGGCGCTTCCAGAACCTTCACTGCGGGTGAGCACACGCAGTAAGTAAATGGACGGGGAAAACATGAAGCCTCGACGTGAGAACTCAGACCACACAGGGCCGTCCAGCAGCGAGAAAAAGCCTGCACCTGGCAGGTCTCAAACGCATTGTTGCACAGCCAGTCATGGGATTCACAAGCGTGTTCCATGTAGTTGATGTGTGTGCGTGTGTGTGTGCATTTTAAGGCTGAGATGTGTTTAAGATGTTATTTCAGAAAGACATTTCGGCCGTCTGGGAAATTCACTCCTGGGTTACACCCACCTCTTCAAGAGTCCCAATAACCACAGGCCTTACAGTCACACACTGTGTCCATCTCAAAGCTGAAAAAAACCAAAGGAAAGTGAAAAGCCAAGGGAACGACGCGAAAGGACTTCCACGAACGCAAAGGTGGCAGGAGCGTGACTTGGACTTGATGGTCTTTAACGATTGTGCCTTCTTTTCATTTCGATTTTCCTCTGAAAACTACCATTAAATAGAAAGTCTCGCCTGGCCGGCCGGCCGGCCTGGCTCAGTGGTTGAGCGTCGACCTATGAACCAGGAGTTCACAGTTCGATTCCTGGTCAGGGCACATGTCTGAGTTGCGAGCTGTAGCCAATCAATGATTCTCTCTCATTGATGCTTCCGTCTCTCTCCCCCTCTCCCTTCCTCCCTACAATCAATACAAATATATCTTAAAAATAAATAGAAAGACTCACAGTAATAGATTTGCAACAGTAGACATTAGAAATATCAATCTTCCAAGAGAATGTGATGGGAGAAAGCAAATCGTAATAACATACAGGAGCAAATGTATTTTTATGTGCATCATGGCAGGGCGACACAGTGCCCTTCAGTCCATAAATGGCCTGGAAACAGACACACCAGGTCCCAAGGTCACTGCATGCGGAGCGGGAGGAGGGCTGGGGCTGAGGGTCAGAACTCCTCGCTGCTGCTGTGCACAATCTTGACTTGGAAGGTCAGCTCTGGGAAGCCAAGGTGACAGCCGTCACTCAGCTCTGGCTGGTGGGGCAGTGGCTCTGTGTCCTCACTTCCTTTTTCTCTTCTGCATTTTTGTTCCTTTAAGGTGTTTTTTTTCTCCGAAGAGAATACCATTTATTTAGGTATCAATAGAAAAGGGAGGTCTGGGGAATCCACAAACACATGGAAATCGAACGGCACGCTCCTAAAGAACAACGGGTAGAAAACAGGTATCCGACGGAAATGAGGACCGTCTCTGAGGTGAGTGGAACAAGCAAAGGCATGCGAAGGGCAGAGAGCGGCCAACACGGCGCTCGTGTGCCAGAGAGAGATGCGTGCTCCCGCCCAGCTCACTTCCAGCACATCCTCCCCAGGCCCTTCGGGCAGGGGGCTCCTCTGTGGACGGGCTCAGCGTCAGAGGACCTCTGCTTAAGGCCTGAGTGTTTACAAGAAGGGAATGTTGATTTCCCATCTGAGCCTCAATCAATGCAATACAGCCTATTATTATAATAAAAAACAAACACCCGTGGTCACGTAAAGAGATACAGGAAAAGCCCAGCTGGCGTGGCTCAGTGGGTGAGCGTCGACCTATGAACCAGGAGGTCACAGTTCGATTCCTGGTCAGGTCACAGGCCTGGGTCACAGGCTCGATCCCCAGTGTGGGGCGTGCAGGAGGCAGCCGATCCATGATTCTCTCTCATCATCAGTGTTTCTATCTCTCTCTCCCTCTCCCTTCCTCTCTGAAATCAATAGAAGTATATTTTTTAAAAAGAGAGATATAGGAAAGATGTTGACACAATGCAATACCCTTTCATGATGAAAACATTCAACAAACTAAGCAGATGGGAACATTCTCAATGTGATCAAAAGCTTCTACAAAAATCCTTAAGAGAACCCCAGAGCCAGCAGCCGCAGCGTGGGGGAGGGGAGGGGGCGCGGGGGGGTGGGGCGGCCTGCAGGGGGCGACTGTGAGAACCCCCAGAGGCAGCAGCGTTGCACTTGGCCTCTTCCGTGTCATCATTTAGAGCAGACAGGCCCCGTGGATGCTGCCGGCCACGGCGTGGAAACTGGCCGCTTCTGGGTGACCTGTGAAACGCCCGCCGTCTAGCCAACACACGTGGGAATACCTCCCGCGGGCCACGCAGAAAGCCTGCTTCTCTTTCATCGCAGGGACACTGTCAAGGACGTCGTCAGAGGGAACACAGAAGCGGCCATTTGGAACCCTGTGCGAGGACGCCTGCTGCTACCATACGGTGTCCACGTGATGGAGGGTGTGGGCGAGGCCAGGGGAGGACCAGCCCCCGCTGTGGGCGGGGCCAGGGGAGGACCAACCCCCGCTGTGGGCGAGGCCAGGGGAGGACCAGCCCCCACTGTGGGCGGGGCCAGGGGAGGACCAGCCTCCGCTGTGGGCGGGGCCAGGGGAGGACCAGCCCCTGCTGTGGGCGGGGCCAGGGGAGGACCAGCCCCCGCTGTGGGCGAGGCCAGGGGAGGACCAGCCCCCGCTGTGGGCGGGGCCATGGGAGGACCAACCCCCGCTGTGGGCGGGGCCAGGGGAGGACCAACCCCCGCTGTGGGCGGGGCCAGGGGAGGACCAACCCCTGCTGTGGGCGAGGCCAGGGGAGGACCAGCCTCCACTGTGGGCGGGGCCAGGGGAGGACCAGACCCTGCTGTGGGCGGGGCCAGGGGAGGACCAGACCCCGCTGTGGGCGAGGTCAGGGGAGGACCAGCCCCCGCTGTGGGCGGGGCCAGGGGAGGACCAGCCCCCACTGGGGGCGAGGCCAGGGGAGGACCAGCCTCCACTGTGGGCGAGGCCAGGGGAGGACCAGCCTCTGCAGAAGGGGGTGCATTTTCCTAACCTGCCCCGTGGGGCCACGGCCCAGCCGCACAATAGCATCCCGGCAACACTTCCTTAGCAACTCGCCGGGCGCTTTGAAATCCTGTTATTTTGGCAACGGGGTGGACATGAGCGGGTCGTGAACTTCCAAAGGGCCTTGGCGGGAACCGCCCGCTTCCTTCCCTGGGCTGCCCAGCCGCCCTCTCCTCCTGAAACCTACCCCTCCGGCCACACACAGACTCATTCCCCTTAGTGCGGACACGTGCCACACTTGGTGCATTTTTAAGATGGGAAAACGCAATCTCATTTGGGGGACGTGGGAAAAGGTCCCCGTGTTCATCGCCTACGTTTGACTCTGGGCTGCTGATGAACAGGAAGCACGAAGCTGTTGGAAAACAGATCGCTGTGTTGCATGGAGCATCCTGGCAGCCGGCAGAGGGGACTGGACGAGGAAGGGGAGGGGTCAGCCGGGGCACAGGGACACGGGACCGTGTGGTGATGGCCGGAGGGAGGGGGTCGGGACTGGGTGGAGGTGGACAAGGGAGACGGGGGGCAATGGGAACATTTATAATAGTGTCAACAACAAAAATAAAGTTAAAACAAATAAATTAATGAAATCAATTTGGGCTGAAAAAGAAAACAAATCATGTTGCTCAAGCAACGTAACCTTTTCCATTTAGCTTTTCCTGCCGGTGGTCAGGGTGTAGCTGTGAAGCGCGCATTATGCCAAGAGCCTGGGGTCGGCGGCTTCACGCACCCGGCCCAGCGAGGCCCAAATGTCCTCATTTCTGAAACCTGTGAAGGTTGCCTCACGTGGCCACGGGGACTTCAAAACGTGACTAAGTGACAGTCTGGAGATGGAGGGGGCTCAGCCCCGGGGCCACGTGGGGCGTGAAACTACACAGAACCGCCGGGTGGTCCGCCTGTGCCGTCTGCAGCCACC
>NW_005871396.1:131567-133319 GCF_000147115.1 Myotis lucifugus | reverse complement strand
TGAGGGAGTGGGTTACACCCCCTAAAGAGCAGGCCCGGGGGGGGCCTGAGGGAGTGGGTTACACCCCCCTAAAGAGCAGGCCCGGGGGGGGCCTGAGGGAGTGGGTTACACCCCCCTAAAGAGCAGGCCCGGGGGGGGCCTGAGGGAGTGGGTTACAGCCCCCTAAAGAGCAGGGAGCCCGGCGGCGGCCCGGCGCACAGCGTCCCACTCGTGTCCAAACGTCCTCCTTCCTGAACCTGTGCCGCTGGGAGAGGGAGAGTCCACGTGGCTTCACTGTTTCTCATTTGATTCAAATACCCAGCCCTCCCCCCACATCTCCTGTGGAGCTCAGAGCTCTGCCAACTCCATTCATCAAGGGTCCCGGTCCACACGGGGGTCGCATCCACCGTCAGCTGATTCGGAAACTGAGTGCCCACCCGCCCACTGGGAGCGACATCGGAGCAGCATCCCACCCTGAGCCAGTGCGCACCCCCGGCCGGCAGACCCGCCCTCCCAGACGCACCCCCACTCGACTGACGGGCCTCGTGTGGGGCAGGAAGTCCTGAGGTCAGATTTCAAAAACCACGTCCCGTGTGCGTGTGAATTACGTGCGGCAATGGACATGGGAATGTGGGTCTTTGACTCGTCCGACTTCGATGCTGCGCCTCAGAGCTCAATGAGACTCATCCACTGGCCCTCCTGGTTACTGATCACCCACCCACCCCCATGTCTACCTTCTTGGCACATACCTGCCGCTGTCTACTTTTCCCCGTGAACTTCCTGCTCATTTGCTTATGACACTAATCTTTCTACTTGACAACTGAATCCCTCCTTCTTTTTTTAATTTTTTAGTCCTTTCTACAAAGAGAAAGAAGTTAGGACAATTGAAGAAATTTAAATAACTCAAGCTTTCAATAAGGTAGAATGAAATAATAGACAAAATGGCTCATAGGAGTTAAAGGTAAAAACATAGCAAGCAATGCCAGATCACGTATTTAAATGTACACTTGAAAAATCACCATTCAAATCACAACCTTCTAATGGATCGCAAAGGTCTCCGATAATTTTGTTTCCATTTTGTTCTTGTCCATGAAGGCCAAGCTGGCTGGTATGTGCGTGAGGTGTGTGTGTGTGGGGGGGGGGTTGTTGATGGATATTGGGGTAGCCAGAGGCACTGAGACGACGACTTGCGTTTGAGTGGCCGTAACTGTTAACAGGATTTAGATGGGAAACTGTGTGCAGACAAGATGATCTGAAGACAAGTAGAGGAGACAGTGGTGATGGAATCGCTTTGATCGGGTCCCATTGAGACGAGATCAAAAAAGACTCCGTCGAGCTGGGGCTGGGCTGTTCAGTACCAGGGAGAGTTCCCGGTGGAATGGTAACTGGGGAGACCTGAGCAGGTGCCCTTTAACCTCCCAAAGGCCCACAGTCCCTTCTGCTATGGGAAGTCGAGGGTCATCATCCACTCAAAGAGCAAGACGTCAACCTCAGTGGAAGAATTCAACCTTCCTGTGACTCAAATAGACTGGAAACTCCTTCATCCCTGCTTCACCTTTCACAAGGCAGGTGTCATCAGACAATTTACACAAATCTCCTAATCTGTAAAATGGGTATGTGATCCTTACCACCTAGTGCTGCTGTGAGAATTGAGGGAGGTTATTTACATTAAATGCCTAAGGCAAAAGTTAACCTACACTAGCTGCTCTGGTGTAAATAGTAATAGTCTCTCTCTCTCTCTCTCTCCCTCTCTCCCTCTCTCTCTCTCTCTCT
>NW_005871396.1:127817-130873 GCF_000147115.1 Myotis lucifugus | reverse complement strand
TTCGTTGCTGACCATCCAATATCCGTGCCGAAGTTGTATTCTCAACGGGTAGGGTGAGTGAAGGTGAGCGATTTTCGGGATAGAATGGTGGGGAGCGACGTTTTTAAACACCCATTTTCAAAGCTTGTTTCGAAGCGGCTTTAATAATCTTTAGTTGGAGGCAAGCACAGTTCTCACAGGGATGGTATTCTCCGCCGTTCATAATGACCTTCAGCTTCCTGAGATACAGTCCTCAAAGACATACGTTCCAGAATAATGACTCAACCCCGGGCATCAGTCCACTGAGAATCTGGATGCAGGGACACGAGCAGGTATTTGAGGTTTAATCTCGGATTCTAAAACAGTGCACATCTGTGGGAGTGACCGTTCCACACGTAATTACTTCTAAAATCATGATTCATTCTACATCGTGTGGTCTGCGCGGTGAGCCCAGAGGAGGGGGACCCTGGCCGGGCAGGGCAGACCGGGCACAATACAGAGGTGACCGCACTTCCAAGCACTGCCCGCCGGGAGGAAAGAGGAATTCAGGCACCAAAGCCCATTTCTGGGCAAAGCCACGTGCTGTCCCAAAACACTGGCTCCCTGTGAACAGAACGCAAACACTGAGCCAAGGAGTGTCACCGTCATTTACATTTCTGGGTGAGGAATAAAGATGCCCTTTTTCTTCACATAAAGCAAACTTGTTTTCCACATGATTGCTGGAGGGAAACCACGGCTTCTAAATATATATATATAATTGATTTCAGAGAGGAAGGGAGAGGGAGAGAAAGAAACATCAATGATGAGAGAGAATCGTGGATCGGCTGCCTCCTCCGCAACCAGGGATTGAGCCCGCAACCCGGATGTGCCCTGACCGGGAATTGAACCGTGACCTTCTGGCTCATAGGTCAATGCTTAACCACTGAGCCCCTGCGGCCGGTGAAAACAGTGGCTTTTCTGAAACAATGGTAGACGCTCTCTGTCAATGAGGCTGATGAGTTTCATCAGGTGGCACCTGAGTCTTTGCTCCTGGATCTCAGTGACTCCTGTGCAGCCATCATCAGACTTCTCTTAACCAGAAAAGAGATGGACTTTTCTGTCTCCCCAGGAAGACTAACGCAACCCTGAATGGAGGCGCCCACAGAGCCTGAATATGAACTCGGCGTTCATGGTCTCCTCCTATTTTAAATGTCTTTTTAAAAAATATTTTATTGAATGTTTTCAGAGAGGAAGGGAGAGGGATAGAGAGTTAGAAACATCGATGAGAGAGAAACATCGATCAGCTGCCTCCTGCACACTCCCTACTGGGGATGTGCCCGCAACCAAGGTACATGCCCTTGACTGGAATTGAACCTGGGACCTTTGAGTCCGCAGGCCAACGCTCTAGCCACTGAGCCAAACCGGTTAGGGCTCTGAGAGGCGGCAGTGGGCACACTCTGGGGGGGACCTGCCGACCTCTGTCGTCCCTGTTCTCTGCACATGTTCCTCTTGCTCTACCTCCTGGAAACCCTCACTTGTCCTGGCCCCTATGCAGTCGCTCGCCATCCAGCGTCTGACTTATTCCCGCAGCCATGTCACTGCTCTGACCGGCCGTGCTGGCTCCTCCGGGACGTGGAGAGACGTCTCCGGGGACAGCGGGTGACAGCAGCCGCGCCCTGGGCTGTGCTCAGCACTGCAGCTCTGACAGCGTCACTCGCTGCCTGGGGACGCCCACAGTGTGGGGCGCATGGACAAGGCCAAAGAAAGTCACCTGCCCTCCCCCCATGCCCCCGCACGCCCCTCAGGGTCCCCGGGGCAGGCGGCCTTGGCTGTTTGGCTGTTTGGGGTTTTGTTGTTGCTTTTTAGTTTTCACTTTCTCAGCACCCACCTGAATGAAGGCTTTGCTCAGAGAAGTTGCTGAGCAACAGAATCAGAACAGCATCCTGACCAGGGAGCCCCCAGCTCCCCTGGAATGCGGGGAGAGAATTCCTCGTACTCGCTGCCCATTTGCTGACCCGTTGGGGCCACTGGAGATTCTCCCCAAAACAGCAGGACCAGCCCCCCAGTGGGATGCCCGGCGCCGTGTTGGGGGTGGGTGTCCACCCCATGGTTACGGGTGAGAACCGGCGAGGGAGGCCAGCCCGTGGCCGACAGCACAGTCTCCCTTTCACATCACGTCACAGAGTAATGTGACTCTCTGGCGTCCTCTGGTCCGTTCTCTCCCACTGTCCCCTCTGTGACAGCTTTCATTGCGATGCCCGACCGAGGCCAAACGGAGGTCAATATTATCTCACTTTGGCTGTTCGGAGCCTTGAGTCCCACCCACTCAGTTAAGGCTCGGCTCGGCCCGTCGCCCCCTCTTCCCCTGGCCCTGCAACTGTGGGCACGGCGGCCCTGCTGGAGGAGGCCCCACGCTCTCCAGTTACTGTGGCTTCCTTATACCCACCCGCCTCCGTGTTTCCCATGGACGGGGAGGCCGATTCAAGAGGGCAACCAGTATTCCATCATCCAAACTGTTTCATTTTGAACGAGAAAGGAGCCTCATGGACAATCGTACCCGGAGAGCAGGCAGGAAGCGGGGACTGGGCGCCGACAGTGGCGGACCCACGACGCCGCCTGCGTGTTGTGAGCCTCTCCGGGGGCCTTTAAAGCTGGGTCTTTGGGGAGAAAAACTGTCGCAGAGACATTACAGGAACAAGGCGCAAACCCCGCGGCTGGGAGCGGCTGGGACCCCGATGCAGCTCAGACCCCACAGTCCCGCAGCTGAGTCGTTCCATCCTGGGGGTCAGCACCTGGCACTGTGGTCACCTCAGGCCTCACAGGAGGCGGAATGCAGAGCCCACGTGTTTGCGGAGCCCACGGCCACTGTCCACGGCCACTGTCCACAGCCTCCTCCAGTCGCCCCCACGGCCGGAGGAGGGCGCGGGGCAGAGCGCAGCGTCACCACGCGGGAGGATTGGAACCTGCGCGTGGAACTGGGCACTTTCATGACATCAGCCACCAAGGCTAGCTCAGCCCAGCAGCCTGTTCCACGTCTTAGTTAACATGTGAGGACGTGATCGTTCGAGGTAAAACCCAAAGCAGCAAATTCCATGGGA
>NW_005871396.1:99454-127352 GCF_000147115.1 Myotis lucifugus | reverse complement strand
CCTAGGCCAGCGGTTCTCAACCTGTGGGTCGAGACCCCTTTGGCGGTCGGACGACCCTTTCACAGGGGTCGCCTAAGACCATCCTGCATATCAGATATTTACATGACGATTCATAACAGTGGCAACATTACAGTTATGAAGTAGCAACGACAATAATTTTATGGTTGGGTCACAACATGAGGAACTGTATTTAAAGGGCCAGAAGGTGGAGAACCACTGCCCTAGGACATCCCTGAGACTCCGGCTCCTGCGGCACCGGGACCTTCGAGGACCTCGATGCTGGGGTGACAACTGCACCCTGGGACCCAGAACCACCCGCCTCGGATACTGGGCTCACTCAGTGAACGGAAAAGGCGGGTTGGCCCTAAAGCAGGAATCCTGACCACGAGGCGCTCACATTGGACCCTGATCCTCTTACTTCTCTGCAGCGAACGGCACGCCTGCGTGGGGCGTCGTCCACACGGGAGGCCCCTTCCCGGGTCTGGAACACACGTGCTCACACGCAGAGCTCAGGACGAGCGTCCACGCGGGGAGCCCGAGTCCCATCTCGTCTAACAACGTAGTCGGCAAACTGCGGCTCGCGAGCCACATGCGGCTCTTTGGCCCCTTGAGTGTGGCTCTTCCTAAGCCTTAGGAGTACCCTAATGAAGTTAATAACAATGTACCTAGCTATATAGTTTAAGTTTAAAAAATTTGGCTCTCAAAAGAAATTTCAATCGTACTGTTGATATTTGGCTCTGCTGACTAATGAGTTTGCCGACCACTGGTCTAACGGAAGAGAAGCCGGAGATGGAGTGGCAGGAGCGACGAGCTGCGAGCCCCGCTCGTTGGTTAACGTGGGGATGTGATCCTCTCAGAAGTTAAACGGCCCCAGGGGTCACCGAGCTGCGGGCTCGGGCTGGCCGGATGGCCTTCGGGTCCCGGGAAATGCCGAGATCCGGCGAGTGGAGAGGGTCCTTGTGCAGCCTCGTCCGTGATCTGAGATCGATCCCCGTTACAAGGGCCCCCACGAGGCGTAAGTCAAGTGAACAATACGGTCGACTCCTAACCTCAGCCACGGCCAACGCCCTTTATTGCGCGCTGGTCGGCTCACCGTTAAACCGAGTACCGATCGCCTCTGGCATCGTAAATCTCTTCGTGGCTTCGGCAATTGAAAAGCACTAAGACTCTGATGCTGACAGACGCAGGCACTCAAACGTGCAGCCTCAGAAAACACCTTGCGGGTGGCCCGTGCGCCGGCAGCACCTCAGAAGCAGCCGTCGAGGAGAAAGCATGACATTCGCGCGGCAGAGAAAACGCCTAATGCAGACTTTGCATCGAGCAATCAGCGCCCAGGAGCCCCATCCCAGGCCCACAGGGTCTCTGACTCTCACAGCTTCAGGGAACGGGTCCAACGATTAACTTCTACACGAGAGCCAGCTGCCCCAACATGACGACAAGCACACTCGTGAGAAACACGCGTGTGGACCACGCCGAGCGGAACTGCCAGGAGCGCCTTCGCAAGGGGCTTCCTGTTCTGCCGAAGCTTCGTTAGCAACCGAGGCGACACCAGGCGACCCTGTGACATTGTTCTTCGTGACCGGCGCTCCCTTCTCTGCCCTGTGCCGCCCCCCCCCCACACACACACACACACCCGGACGGGAAGCCCCCGGGAAGGGCCCGGGTCCTATCGGATCACAGCAGCAGCTCGCACAGAGCCAGGCAGAGTGGATGCTCAGTAAATCGCTGAATGAACGGGCGCAGCACCGGAAACTGTTCTGAGGAGACGCGGTGTCCCGTCGGGCGACGGGTGAAGGTGCGAGGCGCCTGAACATCCTTTTGTTCCTCGGCTTCCCCCTCGCCCTCCTTTTTATTTTTTATTGATTTCAGAGAGGAAGGGAGAGGGAGAGAGAAACATCAGTGATGGGAGAGAATCATGGACCGGATGCCTCCTGCACGCCCCCTACTGGGGATCGAGCCCGCAACCCGGGCCTGTGCCCTGACCGGGAGTTGAACCTGGGACCTTTTGGTTCATAGGTCGACGCTCAACCCCTGGGCCGCGCCAGCCGGGCCTGAGCAGACTTTGAGAAATGAGTTTGCAGGAGGCTGTGCACACGGAGAGGCAGGTACACGTGGACGGTGGCCAGCGCTCCCTTTCCCGCGGCAGAAACTGAGACGCACGCAAACCGACCACCAGACATGGGGACAGTGACAGCCTCGCTCACTAATTTCCTCAGAGTCCGCCGGTCCCGGGGCAGCACTCAGCAGGGCAGACCGTCTGCGCCCGGTGGACGCCTGGCCGAGGGCCTGGCCGAGGGCGCCTGCCCAGGGAATGCTAGTAACACCGGCGAGAGGGCGTGGGCATGTGGTTTCGACAGCATGCTCTGCGGCCTGCCTTCCACGCTCATAGCACATCTCCCAGCCTTCGCGCTTCGCCAACATGCAGTTCACTGTAGCGGGAAGGCATGCGGCCCCCGGGGATCTGGATGGGGGGCTGGGGGTGGCTCACGTGCCCGCTATTCAGGGAATGAAAGACGGATGGGCTGTGAGGGCTCCATCAACGCCCAGAGTTGAAAGGGAGGACGTAGAACCACAGCTGATCTCGGACCCAGAAGCTTCCGGTCCCACCGCGGCCCAAGCGAGCGGGTTCAGACCCAGTGGGGGCGCCGGCAGCTCGCCTTTGCCTCAGGGTTCCGCCCTCCTGCCCTTTGCCCTCTCAGAACAAAGCGACGGCCATCACCCTGACAGCCGAGAAGAAACCGCCTCAGTGACGAGCCTGGAACGTTAATTACTGATCATTGTGATCCTGCAGGAGCACAGGAGGCGGCACTGCTCGCGGGGGAGAACTTGAACGCAGGCTAATGCACTTAACTCATCTGAGATCCGCTCATGACAGAGTCGCTGGGATCCGCTCATGACAAAGTCGCTCTCGGGCCTGAGGGCTGCGGGGCTGCCTCCGTCTTTTTGTTGTTGTTCATCCTCACACGAGGATATTTTTCCATTGACTTTTAGGGAGAGTGGGAGGGAGAGACAGAGAGAAACATCGATGTGAGAGAGACACATCCATTGGTTGTCTCCTGCGTGAGCCCCGATGGGGAGGAGCCTGCCACCCAGGTGGGGGGGGTGTGAGGACAGGTGGCACAGGACTGCCCAGCGGTCACCCCTCCTGGTGGCCAGGCCGCGAGCGGAGGAAAGACTCTCTGGAAAGTGCCGCAACTCGCCTCCACCTGCCACACTCCGCCGCTGACCCCTGTGGCCTCCAGTGAGTCATCCGGCCGCCTACCTTCCCCCGAGGTGTCACCGGGATTCATGAGTTCATATGCAAAGAACCTGCTGTAAATAGCGCCTGGAGGGCGGGCGCAGAATTCTCACCCGCTCCCTGCGTCCCCTGCGCTGCGCCTCCACCTCCGCCTCCGCGAGGAGCTGCTGGGACCCGGGCGACCTCAGACTTCCCAGAGAACTCGACTAGCTCGGCGGGTGCGCCTCCAAAAGTGTTCTTATCAAACCGTGAAAATATACACCGACTTACTTTCTCCCAGCCCCGTCCTCCGTGTCCTCCGTGGTCTGGCCACACCAGCTGGACCAGGGTGGGACGACACAGAGCAGACGGCAGGACACACAACGGCCCATCGGCAGCTCTGTCTCTGCTGAGGTCATGGCTCCACAGAATGGGCTCTGTGTGTTCCTCCAGGAAGCTGACTGTCCCTAGCAGAGGGGAGGGTAGAGGCCGGCTGCGACTTCACCCCGAGGCCGGAGCTGTGGCCTGTGGGGGCAAGCACACCCAGGACAGCTCTAGGGAACACGCAGATTGTGAGAGAAGCCTCTGGCTAGCACTCACCCGCGTCGGAGCACATCACTGCGGAGTGAGGTAGTTACAGGTCAGCGAAGCATCATCCCAGGAAACCGTCCTTAAACAAGAAACGCCCCACGTGGCACGTTATTCCGTTTGCAGACACGCAGACCCGGACGGCGGCTGCCCCACTGGCTGGCAGGCAGGTGAGAGCCGTCCAGGGACCCAGGACGGGAAGGAGGCCCTGCCCCTTCGGGCAGGAGGGCTCCTCTTCCTGTGGCCCCCCAGCCCCTCTCATCCGGCTCCTGGCCAGTCCAGGGGGGGGGGGGTGCTGAGCCTTGTTTCGGTTCAAAATCCAGGGGTAGGAACCCCTCAAGGACCCCAAGAAGGAGAGGGTTTCTCCACCAGAGGTTTGAGGAGGAGGAAACATGAGCCCGAGATGGACGATGGAGGACAAAGGGGAACCTGCTGGAGTGAATGCCACAACCCGGAGCACAGGGAGCCCCAGGCTCGGCCCCTCCCGGAACCCGAGGCCTGTACTGACCCGGGCTCTGCAGAGGGTCTGAGCGCCCCTCTAGGCTCAGGCGCTCCGGAGGCCGATGACAGGTGCGGGCTGGGGCCACAGGGCCACACAGATGACAGGTGCGGGCTGGGGCCACGGGGCCACGCAGATGACAGGTGCGGGCTGGGGCCACAGGGCCACACAGATGACAGGCGCGGGCTGGGGCCACAGGGCCACGCGGATGACAGGCGTGGGCTGGGGCCACGGGGCCACGCGGATGACAAGTGCAGGCTGGGGCCACGCGGATGACAGGCGCGGGCTGGGGCCACGGGGCCACGCAGATGACAGGTGCGGGCTGGGGCCACGGGGCCACACAGATGACAGGCGCGGGCTGGGGCCACGGGGCCACGCAGATGACAGATGCGGGCTGGGGCCACGGGGCCACACAGATGACAGGCGCGGGCTGGGGCCACGGGGCCACGCAGATGACAGGTGCGGGCTGGGGCCACAGGGCCACACAGATGACAGGCGTGGGCTGGGGCCACGGGGCCACACGGGAGCACATTTGTTTTCAGAAGACAGCAGCGCACTCGCCAACGCCAGATTCCTTGCTTGTTGTTGTTTTTAAATTATTTTTATTGATTTCAGAGAAGAAAGGAGAGGGAGAGAGAGAGAAAGAATCAGTGATGAGAGTGGTCACTATAAGGAGAGTTTTGCGTGTTTGCACATCTCTGCGATTCTGCCTCGATAGGAGACGGGGGGCGGGGAGGGGGGGCCTCCAAAAATGCCTCATCCTGGAGCCGGCGTGACTGAAGCACCTGGAGACCCTGCCTCAGAGGGACACGTTCCCAAAACACCTTTCATTCCCTTCATTCCCAGTGGGATGGGCTTTTCTCCGCCCTGGGTTTGGAAGAGCCGCTGCCGGAGGAGGCCGCCCTCTGCTGGCCAGCGGCGGGATTGCCGCCGGGAGGAGGAGGCCGCCCAGCGGGCCCCGCCCAGTTCTCCTCATTAGGGCTGGATCCCCTACAGGTCAGATTCAAGGTTTTCGGGGTTTTTTCAATCACGTAATTTCCTCAATGTCAATAATTAAATGTGTTTAAGGAACCAATATTTTGACGTCAGAATTGAGCCTGAGTAAAAAGACTTGGTGCCACTCAAGTTTCTGCAGCCCGTCTAGGCATCCTGTTAGGTTCCTACTGTATATGTGTGTGCGTGTGCACACACGTGTGTTTGTGTGTATGGGTGTGCGAGGGTGTGTGCATGCACGTATGTGTGTGAATATGTGCACGTCTAGTTGTGAATGTGCGTGGAGAGAGAGGAAGAAAGTGAAGTAAGAGAAAGCAGACTAGTGGAGGGACCCTTGTATTTACGTAGAAAGAACTTTCTGCCTGTATTTCTGCCCTGTACAGGCCATCATCTGTCATCACACACGGAGGAGGGTACGGTCACAAATACCATGTGAGGATGAACGCTTTGTAAGTGTTACTCAGGGTTCGGATAAGTTTGCATTCGTGATCCCTCATGAAATAGAGAAAAGCAATTGAGCTATTTCGAACTTAGCAAGAATTGACTTCGTGCCGAAACCGGTTTGGCTCAGTGGATAGAGCGTCGGCCTACAGACTGAAAGGTCCCAGGTTCGATTCCGGTCAAGGGCATGTATCTGGGTTGCAGGCATATCCCCAGTAGGAGATGTGCAAGAGGCAGCTGATCGATGTTTCTCTCTCATCAATGTTTCTAACTCTCTATCTCTCTCTCCCTTCCTCTCTGTAAAAAATCAATAAAATATATTTAAAAAAAAAAAGAATTGACTTCGTTCACCAATGTCACTAATAATTTGAATAATTTGAAATATTCCACCAATGGTTCCACCCACTTGCGAGAGGTACACTGGCCACAGCGGGTCTGTTGTCCACTATAGACATCTTATAAACAGGTGAGGCCCTGGGCAGGCGTTGGAAGCGGCAGGGTCAGTGAGCTGTATTTCTGCCCTCCTGGACCGTAAAACCAAAATTACTCCACCCAGCAAAGCCATCATTAAGAATCGAAGGAGCGATAAAGAGCTGCCCAGGCAAGAAGAGCGATGGGACCTCATCAGCACCAGACCAGTGTTACAAGAAATGTTACAGGTCTTCTTTAAGAAGAAAAAGAACGGGGAAATATTTTTTAAAACGTGAATAATAAAATGGCAATAAATACATACTTATCAATAATTACCTTAAATGCAAATGGCTTAAACGCTCAATCAAAAGACATATCAAGGCTGAATGGATAAGAAAACAAGACCCTGACATATACTGTCTACAAGAGACTCACTTCAGATAGAAAGACACACAGACTGCAAGCAAAGGGATGAAAAGGGATATTTCATGAAAGTGGAAACAAGCAAAGGAAAGCTCAGGGGGCAATACTTATACCAGACAAAACAGGCTTTGAAACAAGGGCTATAACAAGAGACAAAGAAGGGCCCAGCAAGTCCACTTCTGATATTTATAGGAAGAAACCCCAAACGGGAGAAGACTCGCATCCATGCGTCCATTGCAGCATTATTTACAACAGCCACGACGTGGAAGCAGCCCAGCCCCTGGCAGAGGGATGGACACAGGGGTGCCTACAGGGTGGGGGAAGTAGGCTTACAGCTTTGAGTACACAAAGCACAGAGTTTATTCTTCTATTATTACTTATTAATTCTTGCATTATTTTCCTTATGAACAACTATAGACCTGCTTTTGTCCCCACGAGTCTGTTTCGGTTCTAGTTGTCCCTCTATTTTGGTTTTAGTGCCGCATGTAAGTGAAATCACATGGCGTTTGCATTTCTCTGACTTCACTCAGCACAGTGTCCTCGAGGTCCCGTCATGTGTGCAGATGAAGGACCTCATTCCTGGTTATGGCTGAGTCACAGTCCGGGGTGCAGGCAGGGGTTTCCAGAGGGGAGGGGCTTCGGAGGGTGGGCGAGAAAGCTGAGGGGGGTGGGCAAACTTTTTGACTCGAGGGCCACAATGGGTTCTTAAACTGGACCGGAGGGCCGGAACAAAAGCATGGATGGAGTGTTTGTGTGAACTAATATAAATTCAAAGTAAACATCATTACATAAAAGGGTACGGTCTTTTTTTTTTTTTAGTTTTATTCATTTCAAACGGGCCGGATCCGGCCCGCGGGCCGTAGTTTGCCCACGGCTGGGTTAGGAAGTACAAATCGGTAGTTAGGGGATAGAAAGCAGAGCACAGGGAATACAGTCGATGACATGTAATCACTATGTGCAGTGTCAGACGGGCACTGCACCCCCGGGGTGACCACTTGGGTTACACAGTGTCCAGTCACTGTGGACACTGGAAGCCAGTGTTCTGTCAACTGTCATTGAAAAATAAAAAATATGTAAAGTCAAAATATAAAACATAAAATCGACAGACATGGGGAAAAAACTTTCCTTATAACAAAACCAAACCCCCGTTTAGGATCACGCTCAGTATCTGAACTTGACTTAAAGTCTTGCCGTAAAGACGAGCTGAAGACGGGTTTCCAGAGGAGGGAGAAGGGAGCGTTGTTAAACTTGGGACCAGAAACCTGGTCTTACGTTTGGATGATGAAATCAGGCCGCCTTTTCCCTTTCTGTCTTGCTGACCAATTCCCTGAAACGCATGCTGTGAAGGAACATGAATGAACAACTAAAAATACACTAGGCTGGATTCTTCTAAAAATCGGTCCTGTGGGAATTCCAAGGGCGCATGTTTTAAACGTCTGCTAAGAACGGTGAAAAGTCCGCTTCTCGCAGAAAACGAAAACGTCGCACAGATACAGACCCTGTGATGACCAGCCGCCGGGGACGGGGCTGAGCTTCGGTCTCCCGGCTCAGAAAACAGCATTTTCTGAGAAAAGGAAGCCTCGCCCGGTTTCTCCGTCACAGGGAACCCGTGAGACAAACGCAAAGGGCCGGGGGCGGGACTGGGGGAGCAGACACCTGCGCCCTCTCCCACTGGGTGGCAGCAGACACACACGAGGAGGAAGGAAGAGGGGGCCCTTGGTCCTGGGCAGTGGGGCTGGCTTTCTAGGCAGGACGTTTTAGGGGGGCCGGCAGGGCAGGTCACCCCACAGCCTCTGGGGTGGCGGCCGCAGCCCTTCAAGTGCCAAGTCCTCAGGGCGGGACCCACAGGGCTGTGCGTGGGCCTCACAGGAAGGTCATGAGTGTGTCGGCCGCCTCCCTCCCCTCCGAACCTGAGCACCACTGTGATGACGTGCCCGGGTCCTGGCAGTGACAGGTGACGTCTGGGGGTCCCAGGGGGCCCGGGGGAGGGGCTCTGTGGAGCGCTGTCCTTCCTGCTGTTCTGCTGTGACCCTCAAGCTGCTCTAGAAACATACAGTGTGTGTCGTCTCCACAGCAAACTCGGCCGCAGGTGATCCCCCCCTGCAGGCCTCCCGCGCCCACGGCTCAGGGGTCCCCGTGGGTCCCGGGCGGCCACCCCTCGAATTTAGGGGAGAACAGAAAGCAGCCCACCCCTCCGCCACCGCCCTCTCTCGTGGCGGCGTCTCTAACCGGGGGAGCCTGAACCGCGCTGGCAGCGGCGCCGTGGGCAGGCACAGGCCCTTCTCCGTCCTGGTGACCGAGGCCCATCGTGTCCCATAGACTTTACGGCCTGAAGCCGTGCTGTCCTGCCCGTTTTAACGCCGGTGAGGGAGCGTCACACAGGCCCTGCAGGCGGCTGGGAAGCAGCGGGGAGTGGGGCCGGCCCGACGTCTCTCACCGGAGCGGCCCGGGCTCGCGTCCATGGCGGGGTCACGGTGAGTTTCAGGATCCGGGGCCCTCGCCCCCCAGCCCTGCCCCGAATGCGGGGCGACGAGGGGGGCTGGGAGGTGACGCGGTCCCCAGGGTGCCGCTCCAGGAGTGGGATCCGCGCCCTGAGGACGGGCAGGAGCACCCGTGCCACGTGAGGACACGCCAGAGGCGGCAGTCAGCATCGGGAGGGGGGCCCTCCCCCAGCAGGACCTGCTGCGCCCCGACCGCGGCTTCACCTCCGGAACCCTGAGAACAGCGCCCATCGTCTCTGAGCCCTGGCCCCGCGCGGACTGACGCCCGGGCACCAGGAGCCCCGGGCGCCCTCACGGGTGCATCCAGAGCAGCCGTGGCTACAGAGGAACCAGCTGCGCCTCTTCTGCCCCACGCGGCTGCAGCTGCCCGTGTCCCCACCAGAGGTGTGTGAACACAGGGCTCCCTGCACCCCGCCCTCGGGGTCCTCAGGCCTGGGGCGTCCAGCCTTCGACCTCCTTCCCACTCGGCCTCCGAGACCAGCAACACGGGTTCATGCCTTAACTCCCTCCGCAGGCAGCCGTGAGCTCCAGAGGCTCAGAGCTACTCCATATGGAGGCCGTCAGCCGCCTGGGCACCGCCTGGCCGCCTACTGCCTGGGCACCGCTGGCATCTGCAGCCCCCACCTACCTCTCTCTCAGCTTCTGTCTCCGGCCACGATGTGTCTCCGAAGGGCGCGGGCCTCTCCCCCTCGTTGGCCGAGGAGATGCCGCGGGGCCCAGCGGCTCTCGAAGACGCACGGCCAGTGAGCATGGTGACCAGGCCCTCTTCCAGGACCTGCAGGGGCCGTCCCGGGATGCGTGGGGGGCCCTCAGGATGCCAGGGAGGCCACGTGGTCCTGGGGACCTGCAGCCCAGGTTCTGCCCCCGCAGCCCCAGCCCCACGACCCCTGAGAGCGGCTCCTGGGAGCAGGTGAAACGCATGGCGAGATGGTCCCTCCGCGCTGCCCCGCGCGGGCAGGTGTGTCTGTGAAAGGCTCCCCGCACCCCCGGGGTTTATTGCCGAACACGCTCCTCAGCAACTAGAAACACCTGAGGCGCCACGTGCGGACTTGAGTTGACAGCGATCGGAGCCAATCCACTGACAGCGCCGGGTTCTCACTGGCTCGTCCGTCCCTTCCCCGGAGGTGTGGGCAGCTGCTGTGCCGTGTGCAGGACACAGCGGGGGCGGGGACAGCCCTGCCCACAGCACGTCGGGTCCAGGAAGAGTCGCAGAGACCGATGCCCCATCGGGGTGCTCTGCCTCGGCATGAAAGAGACCTAGCAGCCCCGAGGCCTTGGGGCTTCTGTGCCCCTGGAGGCCCCCCTGCCTGAGCCTCTCCTGCAACCCAGGCAGCCTTTCAGCCCCACCCCCACCCCCCACTCCCAGCCTCTCCATCCATCCGAGTCCCAAACGGAAGCAATAAAGCTTTTTGCAGAAAAGACAGAACAGCTCTTCCCTACCGGCCCAGCCCGCACCCCTCAGGCTCCCAGCCCGCACCCCTCAGGCTCGGTCCCGACAATGTTGAAAAGGAGGGAAATAACTGAGAAAAACCCGCCCGCGCTCTGAACGGAGCTGCCGGCCCCTCGCCCACAGGCACCCAGCTCCCAGCCTCCTGGTCCCAGTGGGAGGCGGGGGAGCTGGAGGTGGCTCAGTGGATAGAGCATCGGCCTGCGGACTGAAGGGCCCCTGTCGATTCCGGTCAAGGGCATGTACCTCGGTTGCAGGCTCCTCCCAGGCCCGGGCCAGTCGCTGTGTGTCTCTCTCGCTGTGTGTCTCTCACGTCGATGTTTCTCTCTGTCCCGGCTTTGGGAGACGGCGTCAGTAGACTGGCGGGGGGGGGGGAGTGAGTGTGCTGGCTAATCTGGGGGGACACTCCACCCGTGGCTGCCAGAATCGGGTGCTTCTTGCTGCAGAACACGTTCGTCAGCAACTGGAAACACCGGGGACCCCCCACGTGTCTGTGTTTGTGGCTAATCCTCACCCAGGACATGTTTCCATTGATGAGAGGGAGAGAGAGAAACATCGACGTGAGAGAAACACATCGACTGGTTGCCTCCTGCACGCGCCGGACCAGGGCCTGGGCCTGGGAGGAGCCTGCAACCGAGGTACATGCCCTTGACCGGAATCGACCGGGGCCCTTCAGTCCACAGGCCGATGCTCTATCCACTGAGCCACACCAGCCAGGGCCTGACCTGCCACGTGCTGACTTGACATTTAATACCAATCGGATCCAATCCACTGACACCAGCCGGGTCCTCACTGGCTCATTCATCCCTTCCCGGAGGCTGCCCACACCCGTGCAGGACACAGCGGGACCGGGTGGGGGGGCCGCCCTGCCCGCAGCGTGTCCAGCCCGGGAAGAGTCGCCGAGACTGATGCCCGTGGCTGTGCTCTGCAGCGGGAGCTCGGGGGCCTGAGGGACACCCTGGGGGGGCTCCTGGGGCAGAGGCGGGGTGGGCCTGAGCCTCAGGGGTGCAGAGGCCGGGACCCGAGAGGCCCCGTGGCTGGTGTGGCTCCTTCCAGGAGGACCCGGCCCCCTTGGGAGTTGGTTACAAAATCACCTCGCCACCTCCTCGGAGTAAAAATAGCATCCCCGCCGCTGACGCAGCCGGTTGCCCAGCAACCTGGCTGCCCCTCTTTCTGTTTGAATCTCCGGCTGCGCTCATCTCTCATCGGCCCTTTGGGTCACTCGTCAGGGCGGCCTGACACATCCCTGGTAGAGCTAACGGACGTAATGTCACCTCGGTGGAGCCGGGCCCTCCTGCCCCAGGAGGCCGCGGAGGGTGGAGGCTGTGGAGGGCGGAGGCTGCGGAGGGCAGAGGCTGTGGAGGGCGGAGGCCACGGAGGGTGGAGGCTGTGGAGGGCGGAGGCCTCGGAGGGCAGAGGCTGTGGAGGGCGGAGGCCTCGGAGGGCGGAGGCTGTGGAGGGCGGAGGCTGCGGAGGGCAGAGGCTGTGGAGGGCGGAGGCCACGGAGGGTGGAGGCCACGGAGGGCGGAGGCTGTGGAGGGCAGAGGCTGTGGAGGGCGGAGGCCACGGAGGGCAGAGGCCACGGAGGGTGGAGGCCCTGGAGGGCGGAGGCTGTGGCCGCGGAGGTTTCCAGAGACCGGGTCCTCCCAGTGGTCACTCCGAGTAAAGGCATCGGCCAAGGGCGTAAGCCGCCTCTCTCGTGCCCACACGCACCTCACTGGACAAGGCCAGGCGTCCCTCGCTTGCTCCCGCCCTACCCCCACCCCATTCTGAACACCTGCCCCTCTACCCTTGTTTTTTGCTTTATTTCTTCTTAGGACTTATCACTGTTGGTTTATTTTATTTTATTTTATTTTTTATTGATTTCAGAGAGGAAGGGAAAGGGAGAGGGACTTAGAAAATCAGTGATGAGCCGAAACCGGTTTGGCTCAGTGGATAGAGCGTCAGCCTGCGGACTGAAAGGTCCCGGGTTCGATTCCGGTCAAGGGCATGTACCTGTGTTGCGGGCTCATCCCCAGTAGGAGATGTGCAGGAGGCGGCTGATCGATGTTTCTCTCTCATCGATGTTTCTAACTCTCTATCCCTCTCCCTTCCTCTCTGTAAAGAATCAATAAAATATATTTTTAAAAAAAAAGAAAATCAGTGATGAGAGAGGATCATGCATGGGCTGCCTCCTGCACACCCCACACTGGGGATCGAGCCCGCACCTCGGGCCTGTGCCCTGACCTCCTGGTTCAGAGGTCGACGCTCACCCACTGAGCCACCTGAGCCGGGCATTACTGCTGGTTTCAATGTACCATCCTGGTCCTTCTCTCCTCCCCACGACACTGAGCCGGCGGCATCGCGCCCTGGTTTCCTCTCCGCTGTGTTCCTGGAGCCGGGGATCGTGTCTGGCCTGAACTAGATGCTCGTAACCACGTTGGCTGGAGGGTGCGACGTGAGGGGTAGAACTACCCCCTGGAGGGCAGGAGCCACCCAGCAGGGTCGGGGCTCAGGAAGGGCCATGGCCAAAGAGCGGAGACGACACGTACCCGCGGAGACGCAGGCGGTCGGGGTGCCCGGGCGGGCGGCAGCCTGTGCGCTCGCCCCCGACGCTCGCTGGCGAGCAGATGGCAGCTTTTCTTTGCTCATCAGAGTCAAACTGCATCTCAATAAATTGCTGACAAAGTTGCTGCGTACAGAGCTTCCTGCGGGAAGACGCCAGGCAGCCAGTACAGAGGGGGCACACGCTGTATCTGAACGTCTCCTTTAAGAACCTCCTGGGGGTGTTGGGTTTGTTTGTGGAAGTCTATTTGGTTCTGCAAGGAGAAGGAAGCTTGGGTCCTGGTGAGATGAGTTTACTTTCTCCATTTCATATTCCCGTCTATTAGAAGGTCCTACAACGATTGGAATTAAAAATTGAAAAAAAACATTTTTCCAAACCTTGTGGACAAAAGCTAAAGTCCATGGAGAGGGTCACGCCTTACAAAGCAGAAGGGGGTCGGGCACCCGGGTTCCAGCGGCTGCTCAGGCCCGTGCTGGTGTCTATCCTGAGCCTCGATGTGTCATCGGAAAGCGGGGACCCTGGTCCCCACGGCACAGGGCTGTTGAAGGGCGGGAACCGGTGCGATCAGAGCAGCTGGGACCGGGTGGAGGGCTGGCCTGCAGGCTACGCTTCCTCAGTCACTAAAACACACAGCAGCCTCGCTCATCGTGATGTCTTTAAAGGATTTATAAGAGCCGTGATGTTTTCGCCCGGCCGGCGCGGCTCAGTGGTTGAGTGTCGACCTATGAACCAGGAGGTCACAGTTCAATTCCCAGTCAGGGCACACACCTGGGTTTCGGGCTCGATCCCCAGTGTGGGGTGTGCAGGAGGCAGCCGATCCATGATTCTCTCTCATCATTGGTGTTTCTCTCTCTCTCCCTCTCCTTTACTCTCTGAAATCAATAAAAATATATGTACATATTTTTTAAAGAATCATGTTTTCAAAAACTCATTCTTATAACTTTTCAAAACCCAAAACATAACAGGAGCCTTAAACCTCTCCTTCCTAGAAACCGAGCCCCTTATTACGGCGAGGCCACATGGAAACGGAGACATTAAACACGCATTTCCTCCCTGAACGCGCTCAGAGCAAAGGGTTCCAGCGCCGCTCCCACAGCCTTCGCCGTGTCTCAGACGTACGTCCACGATAGAAGCCCTTCTGTTTGCCACAAGGACGTGGGAACCTCAGCACCCCGTAAACTATGACCTCGTTCTATGAATGAGAACCCGAACCCCCCCTCCAGCTGCACCAGCGAGGCGGGCGCGGTCTCCCAGCCAATCCAGTGCCCGTCGTCCCACTGCGGCTGGGCAGCTGCTGACTCGACCGTGAGACACTCAGGCCTCAGAGGGTCTTCCACGAGGCTCGCCCACCCGAGTCCCACAGGGACCGCTGTCCACAGGCATCTCACTGCCCTCCACATCTGCAGCCTGGAGGAGGGAGCCCCCACGTGTGGGAAGGTCACGTGAGGAGGGTGAAGGCAAAGGATGGAGAGCTCCCTCCCGGGCGCCTTAGCGGGAGCTTTCAAATGGCAAGAACGTGCGGAGGGTATCTCTCTGGGAGGGTCTCCCCTGAGCGTCCCCATGGCTCACCCTGGATCACCCCGTGGGCACGAGCGTGTCTGTGCGGACACACAGTCGACCCTCAGGTGTGTGATGTCACCTCTGCACTGAGATGTATCTGTGCCCAACGCAGCCCTCCCGGGCCTGTGCCCATCCGTTCCTTTCTCCACGCCCAGCGAGGAGGAGGAGGTTGGAGTCTCCATTCTTTTCTCCACGCCCAGCGAGGAGGGGGTCGGGTCTCCCTGCTGGAGAGACAAGGCAGCATCTGCCTCTGGTTCCAGTCCTCACACCATCAGTGTGACCGTGTGTGGCCTCTTTAGTGCCACATCGTCCCCGGGTTCATGCTCTTTAGAATGTGCGCTGCTCACGGCTCCCCAGTCTCCGGTGAAGTGCCGTCCAGGGCTTGGCGGAGACACTGCATCCGGTCAGCCTCGCTCAGGGCTGGAGTTACAGAGCAGCTGGCCGGTGCTCAGTGGGGACCAGCAGCACAGACACTAAGCAGGTGTCTCCAAACAGAAACACTCACAGAGCAAAGTGACTCGTTGATCATTGGATGGAAACGCGGAACCGGCAGCTGGCAGGAACCTAACCCTGTGTTTCCCCCGAGAGCACGGGCTCAGGGCTCACCAATCGGTATTTGGGTGACTTCCTGAAGCATAGCTTCCATGGGTGATGAGAAGTGACTACATAGGGAGGTGTGTGTGTGCGCACACGTGTGCATGTATGAACATGGAAACAGGCCTGGGAGGATATCCACACGCATACGCACAAGGGGGTGGGCAGAAGCAGGTGTGCAGTTAGGAGTAGGGAAACCATGTGTTGTACTCCTATGTCTGCTAGTGGTTGTATTATTGATTATTGGCTTGAACCTACTGTTGCCCGCCCGTGTCTGCATGCATGCCAGTAAACACGCATGGGGCTCGATGGCCGGTGGCTGGGCGCTTATTTCTCGACAGGAGACCGCGGTGATTCTATGACCTCTCAGGAGACAGGACGTGGAAACCTAAAGGGCCGGACGGCGTCTGTGCCGAAACTCGCCGGTGCCCCACTCAGGAGGCCACCCTGGCAGGCGGTGGGCCATCGACCTGCCCCGAGCCCAGCTTACAGGGGGCGGGCCTCTCCCGTGGCCACGGCCCTTCACCGGGAGGGCTCCTCTTGGCTGTGGATGACAGCACTTTCCCAAAACGTCAATAATCTAAACATGTGAGGGCCACACATCGCTCTTCTCCAAAGAGTTCACAGTAACAAACTTCAGACCCAACTGCTCCCAACAACCTCCCCCTGGGCACACCCTGTGGGTTCGCAGAACCAGAGAGAAAGGAGCGTTTCCCATGTCAGCGTTCCAGGAGTGTTACCACCCAGCGCTGAGGTTCCCATGGCAACGCGTCCCATCGCCTGGGCGACAGCGATCTTATGATGTCACCGATGAGCTAAACTAACTTAGAAAGCGGAGGGGGGGCCACTGCCTCCTCGCCGCCGCCCCCCCAGCATCGCCTCGCTGCTGGCCAGCCTCAGGGGGCGGAGGCACCCAGGGCGGCCTCCCCGTGTCTTCTCCCTCCCCGGGGCTACGCACTCAGCAGGCCCCTCTGCGTCCCGGGGACTCCCAGCTGCGGTGCTCGTACAGCGAAGGGGCGGCACCTCCAGGGACGGGGGACGCGGAAAGTGTCCTGACACCGTGCCCAGTGGAGCCAGAGCCGCTCTGGGACCCGCTGGTGGTCGCATGACCGTCCACGGCCAGTTTGCTCTCCTCAAACCAACCCCGAGGACACACGCGCCCAGCGTCATTCTGTCCTCGTTTCCGTAAGTGCCCGCGCCCGGGGGAGAGCACCGCGGGCCCGGAGGCGGAGGGGTCCCGTGAGCGGGCAGCTAAGGGACTTCAGAGCCTTCGCAGCTCCCGCCTCCCAGCTGCCCGCATCGCTCACACCCAGGAGCCTCTGACAGGCTGGCTGGTCGTCGTCTTCAGCTCCTCATTCCGGTCACATCCTAACGCGGCCACGGTCTCAGGCAGTCCTGGGGTTGAAGCTCACTCCACCTGGAAAAGGCATCGGACACGAGGGCATTCCCAAAGACACCGATGGCCGTGCCCCTCGGCCCAGACCCGGCCGTTCATCACCATGCGAGCCCCGCGGCCCAGGGGTCAGCTTTGGCACGAGGTGGCGTGTGAGCGTTGCCATGGGAACCTTCGCCTGGGGGTGTGCCATGATCCCACGTGAAATCCTGTTTAGAATGTTGTCAGCGACTGTCGGACTGACGCCAGCCCCTAATCTGCAATCTGTTGGCCCAAACGTGTTTCTGCAAAATCTGCCCATGAGGTTGCAGTAAGACGCAGGGGTGGGCAAACTTTTTGACTCGAGGGCCACAATGGGTTCTTAAACTGGACCGGAGGGCCGGAACAAAAGCATGGATGGAGTGTTTGTATGAACTAATATAAATTCAAAGTAAACATCATTACATAAAAGGGTACGGTCTTTTTTTTTTTTTTTTTAGTTTTATTCATTTCAAACGAGCCGGATCTGGCCCGCGGGCCGTAGTTTGCCCACGGTTGACCTAGATCCACAGTGTGTCCCGCCGGCTCGGTCCTGCGGGGCTCCTGACCGGCCTCCCGGGGAGGGGCCACCGCCTTGCCTTCTCATTGTCCCCCCTAAGGGCCCCCCCCACACACACACACAGGACGTCCTCTGACCTCGTCCACCCCACACTCCACCAAGGAAAGAATGTTGTAGTCCCCACCACCCGTCCCTGCGAGAGAACAGGGCACCGGGGAACGCGGATGTCGCCACGCAGAAGCGGCAGAAACGTGTGATCGCGACGGCCTCTCTGCGCACAGACCTCTCTGCGAGGCTGGATCAGGCGGCGGCGTCTTCTCTTTTCAGATAAGCTTCGTCTTTAGAGCCCTGTCAGGCTCTCTGCTAACTCGATGGGGAAACAGCTCTCATACGCGCCCAGCCCCGCCGTACAGTGCGTTCCTGTCACCAGGAGGCGTGAACTCTCCATCGTCAAAACCTAATCGGCATCTCAGGCGTAAAAGGGGCCGTGCCTCGGCGCATTCTGTTCAGAGCATCCCTGGCACCACTGGCTAAGCTAGGAGCTGAGCTTTCATGTCCTTGATCCTGAAACGGGTGTAAACCCCATCGCCGGCCTGCAGGAGGCGCCAGGGACCCTTCCCACAAGAACTGCTTCGCTGCCCGCAGTGCCAGGAGGTTTACGAGGCTGTGGTAGAACTGCCTGGCAGACGCTCTGCTTTTGCGCTGAACCGCTTCCATCTGAAGACAGACTTACACACTCTGTCCCTAGAGAGCAGCACGAAGCCTGTGTCTTCCGTTGCAACCCAGCGTGGCCCTGCCCTCCGACCCCAGGCCATGCCACCTGGAGCGGCTCCCCCCCTTGGGGCGCCTGGGCCACGGGCACCCTCATGAGCAACGCGGTCTCTCCCCTCGTCCCCGTGGAGGCGCTCGCAGCCATGTGGCGTGGAGAACACAGCCTCCCACCCAGCGAGCCTCAGACTTCCCACCCCGTCCGGCCAGAGCCACGTCCACGGCAGACAGAGTCCTCGCCGACTTCCTGGGTCCCCGCGGAGACCTTCGCACCCAGAGCCTCTGAAAATATCCCCTCTTGGCACTTAGCATCCGGAGGACTGAACGCTCTCACCTCCTTGTGCGGCTCTGACCTCACAGTTGGTTCCTCGTTCAGGTCCCAGGAAAACTGTCACCTCCTCTCAGAGGCCAAGGAACGACCCATTGAAGACGGCGTCCCCGCGGCCTCCCCTGCTCTGTGAGCTGTGAACACTCATCGCCACGGACGCTCCTCTGCGTTACTTGTTCCCGTCCCTCCCGCCTGCTTCCACCTCCTAACCGGCCGCACGTCCTGTGAAAGCTGAGACTGCGGCCTGCCCCCAAGAGAGTGTCTGCTGGCTGTAAACGCTGTCCCTCTCGTCTGAACACCAACTGGGTGGGGAAACTGAGTCAGGTAGGTGTCCAGGCAGAGAGCACCCGCGGCGCCGAGGGGAGCGCGTGCCAGGAGCATGCACGAAGGCGATTGGCCCCCACCCCCCACAAGGCTCCCTAAAAGCGCGACGTGGACACGCCCAGACTCGCGGTGCCGTGATCCACAGCCCCGGCCATCTGACCCCGGCTGACCCTCAGCCAGTCAACAAATGTTTACTGAGCACCCGCTTGGTGCCGGGCCCTGGGCGGGGCATTCCCAAGGGCGTGCTGGGGACGCGGAGATCCAAACGCCAGTTTCAAAACAGTGGGCCGAGCGCTGTTAGCGAAATACCCTTGTATAGAGTCCCACCCCTGCCTCTCCCAGAAACATGCCCTGCCCGGGGTGCTGGCGCTCGGCCTGTGGCCTGCCGCCTCTTTCACCCCACCGTGGACTGTGGGTGCTGCTCCTCCACTGGAAACGCCTTTCCTTCCTCCTCACCTTTCCAAACCTGCCT
Organism: Myotis lucifugus; assembly: GCF_000147115.1. NCBI lineage: Eukaryota > Metazoa > Chordata > Mammalia > Chiroptera > Vespertilionidae > Myotis > Myotis lucifugus. Next base: position 108,310 of record NW_005871396.1, on the reverse strand, counting down.
CAAAGGCCACCTCCTCCAGGAAGCTACCCTGATTCCTCACGGACCTGGCTGTGTCTCCTTCTCTGCTCCCCCTCCCCTGACACCCATCGTTACAATATTTCTTATGCTCGTCTCCAAATATGCCTGCATCATTCTAGACTGCTGGGTTTTTTTAAAGACAGAAACGAAATCCTGCTTATCTTCTCAAGCACCTTGCCCAGTATCTGGCCCGTCACACATGTCCACTATTTAATGAGTTTGGACATTCCTGGGATTCCAGACGGCGCAGGAGAAGGAACCGAACAGCAAGTCCATCTCCCAGAGCAGCTCCCTGAAAATGCGTGCCCGTCCGCAGGAAAGAGCACATTCAAAAAACAAGGCACCACTGCCCGCTCTTACAAACATTGGCACCGGCTCGCGTGGGAGGCCGAGGCCGGAAACGGGTTTTAAATAGACGTCATTGAGGACACCCACCCAGCGGCCGCTCCCGGCTGAGGAATTGTCACGGGGCCTGGACGTCCCAGAACGCACAGAAGCCCAGCGTTCATAGAGGGAAATGTACACACGACAGAGAGGTGAGGCCGCGTCCAGAACAAGGCAGCGCGGGGAGAAATCTCGGGGCACCTCCTGAGACGGCGGCAGCAGCTCAGGACCAGGACAGCGGCTCTGAAGAGCCCACAGGGCGGCGAGGGTGGGTACCCCACAGCACGAGGGGGTGACCAGCAGGAACGTGGGGACACAGCGAAGCTCCACGCCACAGGTTTTCCTGCCGACAGGGCACCTGCCTGCTCTGAGGAACCGCGTCCCCTCGCTGTTCGGGGCCTTCGGCCGCACCAACAGGGTGAAGGTCTCGCCTCCGCGGCTTTGCATTTGAACTTGATCTTGTGGCTGAGAAGTGTGGCTTCACCTCCCGAGCGCCTGCACCACGGCTTCTCACAACAGTGACCAGAAGTGACTGCGTGGTTCCCATCCATCTCCACGTCCCTCCCCTCCTTCTCCAACAACTCTGCTCCTGGCACATCTGGCTTTCCTGCCGGCCCCTCTGACCCACAGAACAGGGACCCACCCACGCCATCGCTCATTTGGAAGCAAAGAGCGCGTCCCCCGCAGGGAGCCGGGGCTGAGCCAGGTCTCAGAAAGCAGATGGACCTGCACACGAGACTCTCCCACCCGCTGTCCGCGATGCCCCGCCTCCCAGCCCACGCTGGGCCCCAGCCAGCAGGAGGGCCACACAATAATAATAATCCTATATAATAAAACCCTAATATGCAAATCGGCCAAATGGCGAAGGACTGGTCGCTATGACGCGCACTGACCACCAGGGGGCAGACACTCAATGCAGGAGGAGCGCCACTCAGCCAGAAGCAGGGCTCATGGCTGCTGAGCTCAGCAGCGGGAGCCTCTCCCGCCTCCATGGCAGCACTAAGGACCCCTCGGGGGATGTCCAACTGCCGGCTTAGGCCCACTCCCCGAGGGGTCCCGGACTGCGAGAGGGCACAGGCCAGGCTGAGGGACCCCCAACCCCAGTGCACAAATGTCGTGCACCTGGCCTCTAGTAGTAATAATAATAATAATAATAATAATAATAATAATAATAATACCTTGCTTTTGGATACAACCTTCAGATGGAGAAACATCTCCCACGCGCTCCCACACTAGGGGCTCACCTGTGAGGTACACAGCGCAGGCAGGATTATCTCCAATACATTCGAGTGGAGACATCCACGCAGGTGACCCCGTGACCCCACAGATGGCTGGATCGGGGCTAACACAGCCCGTATGGCTGGGGGTTGTTTGTACAAATTCCAGAAGATCACTTACTTACGGGGACAACGAAGGGGTGTCCACCAGGGCTCCTTCGCCCCACGGGGCAGCGCCGGCTGTGTCCCTGCTGGTCCCTGGGGCCTCAGCGCCCCTTAGGAGCCGAGCGCAGCCCAGCCTGTACCCCGCCCGGCTGCCCACAGGCCCTGGCCGCCTGTCCACTTCTCAAGATGGAAGGGTCCGGGGCACCTGCCTGAGACCTAACAAGACTTCTCTCTGCCCTTTTTTTGGCCAAAGTGCAAGATAAGACATCAGCGAACGTTCAGATTGTGTTAACTGTCGCTTTTTATGGAGCTTCTGCTAACTCGCGGAGTAACTTTCCTCCTATGTCATTCGAACGGTGAGATTGGCACATTCTCTTAAAACGGAGGCGCATTAGAATCTGTCCCACGTTGCACCCAAAATACATTCCACGTTAAAAAAAGAACCCGCCCTCCGCAGACCCTTCTGTCTGTGTGTCTCTGAATAACAGTTTCTTACAACTCATAAAAGAATATTTATGGACGCGTGGGCCCTCTGCTTGTCCAGACGCTCACGGGCTCCCTGGTGCTTGGCACACAGTAGGACTCAATAAAAACGTGTTGAGCGAGCGAAGAGTCAACGGCGATTATTCAACGAGAGAACAGTGAGCAGGCGTTTTGGCAAACAGATAAAAGCCGGCTCCAGCGAGCGGCTGTCACTCCGCAAAGCTGGCTGTCGAGAGCAGAAATCACGATTTTAAAGCAACATCACCCACGTTCTGTACACAGGAGGTCACTGGGCTCGCTTGCTCTGAGCCCACTGGCCTTTAATGCTTGCAACCTGCAGAGTCCTCCCTGCCCGTGCCTGACCCCGGGCCCTGTGCACCAGCCCCTGCGTCTGAAGCCGATGACCAATGTCACGAAGCCAGGCTTCTGCCCAGACCCCGCCCCACAGAGGGCCCAGGTCCTCTCCCTCCTCGCCTCTCCCCCAGACGCACCAGAGCCAACAGCCGGGCTGTGGCACCAGAAGTCCAGACACACTGATTCTCCCTGGACTCTGCAGCGGGCTGGGGGACCCGGGGGCACAACGGGGCCCCTGTCAGCGACTCCAGGTGGAACACCAGGTGGGAGGAGCTCGAAACCAGACCACTGAGGACATGACCAAACAGCCGTGTCATCAAAAGCGAACTTCAGGCCTGGCCGGTGGGGCTCAGTGGATAGAGTGTCGGCCTGCGGACTGAGGGAGCCCAGGTCCAATTCCCGGTCAGGGCACATGCCCAGGTTACGGGCTCCATCCCCAGTGTGGGGTGTGCAGGAGGCAGCCGGTCCATGATTCTCTCTCATCACTGATGTTTCTATCTCTCTCTCCCTCTCCCTTCCTCTCTGAAATCAATAAAAAAACACATTTTTAAAGCGAATTTCATAAAACCGTGGCATAGAATTCATTGACAGTTATGGACGCCCCTGAACAAACTGTAGAACTAGGGTTAAGTCTCCCAACTCAGGTAAAGAGAACATCCATCGCCGTGACGTCCAGGCATTTTCATTAAAACGGCTGTTCTGCTTATAGTTTGCCTGTCTTATTGGAGAACCATGTATTCTGATGAAATGAGTCCATGAAGCTGACGTTGGGTTGAGCTGTTACTAAGCCTGGAGGATTCCAGGTGAGGCCACCAGGGCCCTGGTGGTCACTGGACGGGGAGGTCTGTCCCGGCCACTAGTTCAGGTCCCCAGAGAACCTTCTAGGGACTTCTTCTTGGGGGAGGGGTGATGCTTTTCAAAACACTGGTCCCTGAACCCCTTATCAGGTGCTCACTCAAGAAGTAGAGAGAGAGAGAAGTCAGAGACATTCAAGGTGTGACAACAACAAAAACACTTGGTGTGAATGACTGGTGTGTGTGTGTGTGTGTGTGTGTGTGTGTGTATGTGTGTGTATGTGTGTGTATGTGTGTGTGTGTATGTATGTGTGGTGTGTGTGTGTATGTGTGTGTGTGTGTGTGTGTATGTGTGTGTGTGTGTGTGTGTGTGTGTGTAAGAGCAGGTTGGACACAGTGGGGAAGGGAATTCTGGTTGGAGACTGGAAATGAAGCTTCATTTAGAGAAGGAACCCTCGGCACAGTGGATGCACGTGCGAGAATATTCACCACAGCATCGTGGGGTCAGGAAACGGGAAGGAGCGTAAATGCCCGTCGATGGGGGATGAGTGAGAACAGGAGGATGTGGCACATCTGCGCCGCAGAGGATCACGCAGCCGACACAGAATCTAATCAGATATAACAGCTGACCCGCAAGATTTCTAAGAAGTACTGTTGATAAAACAAGATGTAGAAAATATCTACAATATCCTTCTTTCATAAAACAATAGCACAAAAGCCATATATATATGCTTTTCTCTCCAAATCCTCTTGTTCTTGAGTTCAGGTAGCAAGTTCAGATACACGAGGTTCCACATAGGGAAGGATACCTGCTATGTTCATGTATAAATATTTCTATCCGTAAATCAATAAGCAGTATTATGAAACCCCACATTTTTGCATTTATAAAAATATACATATAATAAATTTCTACACACAATTTTTAAAAATAAGAAATGAAACAGGAGTATTGTTTTAATTTGTATCACTTGGCTCCTCCTGGCATTTTTACTCCTGGACAGTGGAACTTACTTCTCGAACTTATCTCGTTCCGGAAGGATGTTCGAAAACCGAATCATTTACTCCCGTTAGAAATCATGTAAACTGAGTTAATCCATCCCAGGCCCCCAAATGATTCCCTGCTTAACCTTTCTTATATATAGTACATGCCTATTCTACTGTTTAATCTATAACAAACACGTTAAAAAGGAAAATAAATGAAAATTTGACAAAAAGGAAAGGAAACGTTCAGTAAAAATGAAACTTTAACAATAATTATAAACAACAACAAAAGCAAAAAATAATAATAATAATAATAAACCACGAACTCTCCTGAGGTGTTAACAGCGGGAACTGACTCCCATTCCGCAGCTCGCCCTGGTCTGTCCTGAGAGGCTGACCCCACAGGTATGGGCACGAAAGGCCGTCAGGTGAGAAGCGAATGTTCCGGAAGGAGACGGAGAATCGCGCCCTGCAGAAGGTACAGCGCCTGCGCTCCCTCGTTAGACGCTCGGAACATGGCAGGCACCACAGGGTCCTCATGGGAGCCCTCAGGGCAGGAGCCGGTCCTCCCACGGCTCAGAGCCCGGCTGGCAGCCCGTCTCCCTAACTCCAAGGCCCCTTTCCGGCTCCCGGGCCTCCTGACACCGGGTCCCGTGCCCTCGGCCGGCCATGGACAGCAGACAGACTGAGCCCCAGGGGAGCCGCCTGTGCACTGAGCCCTGATTGCGCCCACCTCCACCCCGAGTTCCTGGGCCCTGCCCGGGGGTCACAGGCTCCTCAGCCGCACCCGGCCTGTGCAGGGGGCATGTCAGCCTCGCACCGCCACCACGGCCGGGCCTCCAGGGTGGAGAGTCCCACACTGGCCCGTGAGCACCACACCTACTGCGTGGCCGGGTCCCAGGCGTGTCCTCTGCCCTCAGGACAAGGCCCTGTCGGCCATGAGGGAGTCTTTGGTCTTTCCCTCTGTGGCCGCGGGCCTCGGAGTTGACGGATGGGGCGGACGGGGCTGGCCTGCGCACGCGTGGAACAAGGACGATTGTGTTGAGACACGTGAGTGGACACTCACCACGGGGCACACGGACGGCCTGCAGCCACTGCCAGCAACCAGCCGCAGACAAAGCGCAGTCAGGGCGAGGCAACCACCAGCTTCCGCGTGGAGGGCGGAGCGGCTGGGACCAGCCTGCGGCTCACTCCTCGGCCGGGAGGCGGGCCCTTTCCCTGCAGGAAGGCTGGCACTCTGGGGGCACCCCTGTTCTCACCGGCAGACCCCCCTTCCGGGTGCCCACCCTGCAGGCCGCCCAGCGCCCCGGGAGCACCCCTTTCCCGGATCCAACCCGGCGGGTCCTCCCTGGGGCTCCGATCCACCCCTCCCTCAGGCCATGGCCCGTGTTTTTAAAAGGCTGCTGCTTACTGGGAATGAACTAATGGTTTTCACTTTTCAGTAACCTGCGCAGGTGATGAAATAAGAGAATAAAGCGAATTTTCTCTAAAGTTGGATGCAATCACCCATTTTCCTATGCAAAACGCAGAACTTAAATTGTTTGATTTTTATGTCTTTTCTTTTTTAAATATGTTTTTATTGATTTTTAGAGGGAGAGGGATAGAGAGATAGAAACAATGATCATCAGAATCAGCTGCCTCCTGCACGCCCTCTATTGGGGATCGAGCCCCCAACCTGGGCACGTGCCCTGACCAGGAATCGAACGGGGACCTCTTGATTTATGGGTGGACACTCAACCCCTGAGCCACACCAGCTGGGCAACACCCTCCTCTTTCAGGCTAGACTCACTCCCCGTCCTCACTGCAGCGGTCCGAGCCGCGAGGGCAGCGGGCGACTCCCTCAGTGGCCGGTCTCCTCCCCCTCCAGCCGCTGTCTGCGCGCTGATGTCTGCGTCTGCGTGCGAGTTGACGCCTCACCTGTCACCGCCAGCACCGTGAGGACGGGGCACCGGGCTTTCCCCGCAAACACCGGTCCGATACGTGCCTGTGGCTGCGACCACTGACCGGCCCCTCAGGCTGGCCCACAAGCGTGCGGTGTAAACCTCGTCTCCACCGGGGACTTGGGGCTGACATGCTAACTCGTGACCCAGAAACGCCGCCCGAAATGAAGTCTCCCGCAGCTGATTACCATTCTGTTTTGTTCCCACCTCGACGATAATTACAAAAGATGCTAAGAAGCTGCGACACATTATCCTCCGTGTCTCTGCACCTGCAGGGGCGGGAGCGCCCGTGTTCCGGAAGTTTACCATCCCCTCTCCCTCTGGGGGGAGGGGGGGGCTGCCCGCTCCCCTGCACTCGCCTGTCAGCTTCCAGCTCCAGCGGTTCCATCGAGCCCAGTGGGCCCGCCTGGGAAGGGCCGCCGTCCTCATCCCCGCCCCCCAAGATCGCACCAGACGTGCCGCTCTGAGCCACGGCCCTGCGTGGAGGCCGTGACCTGGTCACGGGTGATCGCGTGCGGGGGACACCCTGGGAGGGAAGCCAGCTCTCAGTGTCAGGCCCGGCAGGACCGGTTCTGAACCTCGCTGGCTCCGTCCGGCTGTTCCTCGCTATCGCTGCGGCCATAGTTTCCGGCGCCCCCTCATTTCAGTGTCGTCCTAGACATGGGGAGCTCACCAGAGCCTAAAGGCAGGGGGCAGGAAACCACCTAAGTCCGGGCTCGGCCGAGCGACCGCCTGGAGATGGGACAGCCCCAAGCCCCGCCCGCGCCAAGGGCCCGGGGCCCCAGGAGGCTCAGGCAGCCTGGCCGCTCTCTGCCCGCGGGCCCTCACTTTGGAAGTCAATCTTTATGCGTATTTCCTCAGGCACGTGGCAGGTTTACGAGAGCGGGAGAGCGGGAGCCCACCGGCGCACTCCTAACTGGAAGGGCGAGGGCTAAGTTGCCCCCGGGTAGGGGCTACGTCCTACTCTGCTAGCCACACCCAGGCGGCAGAACACAGGTCCTTTCTCTCTCCCCTTACTCCAAACCCCCCCCCCCTATATACCGCAGCCCGAAAACGAGGTTGGCGCGCGCTCAACCCCCGTGGAATTGCTTCTTGAGCGGAGTGTCTGCGCCCAAGCTAGCTTGAAATAAATACAGATTCTTATGCTTTTGCATCGAATTGGCTCCCTAATGTGATTTCTTGGGAATCTTGGAATCTGGGCATAACACTAACCAGACGTCGGGTTTTCCATCCGCTCATGCTCTGACCAGCCAGCGGCCCCTCCCGTCCACCAGCTCTGGGCTGGAACCAGCCCCGGAGGCAGCGGTGAACCGGCCAGGAGACTAGAAACACAAGACCTCGTCTCCGAGCCGCTAGAAACCACCACTTCCGCGCTGACTGAAAGGCACTAATTAAAGGTTCGCGATTAGACTGCCGCGGGCTTCCTCTGGCTTTGGCCTTTCGTCCCTCCGTCACCACAAAAGTGCTTTGAACCGTGGAGTCAATGGCCCTCCCCCCCCTTCCAATACCCAGTGACCACACATGAATGTCCACACGTCACTGCTCCAAGGGGTAAGAGAACACGAAACGTTTCTTTGTTAGCTGTTCATTACTTTTTAAAATACATTTTTTAATTGATTTCAGAAAGTAAGGGAGAGGGAGAGAGAAACATCAGTGACGAGAGAGAATCAGGGATTGGCTGCCTCCTGCACGCCCCCCACTGGGGATTGAGCCCACAACCCGGGCATGTGCCCTGACCGGGAACCGAACCGTGACCTCCTGGTTCATAGGTCAACGCTCGACCACTGAGCCACGCCGGCTGGGCTACTTTGGTTTTTTAGGCCCAGGAGTGTGTCTGCCCGCTGTCTGGTGCCTCCTGCCAGGACACGGGCATCAGCCAGAACAGCAAAGGGCCCCTCGGCTCACGGGGAAGGTGAGGCGCTCACCGGACAAGATGTGCTCAGCGGGATGTCAGCTATGGACGGACGGGACCATCCTGAAAGCGTTTCCCCTAAACACGCTCACTGGACTCGTTTAAGAAGCAATTGCTGTTACCGACACCACAGCTAACACCTCAGCGGCCCAGCCCCTCGCCTGGCGCTGTGCTGGGCGCCTCACAGGAGCGACTGTGTTTCTGGCAGCTGAACTCCAGAGCCCCCGGGCCACGTGCTCACCACCCGCCGGCAGCTCCCGGTTCACGGAGGACTCCGGGCCCAGGGCTGCGCAGGGACAGGAGTGACCTGCGCAAGGTCCCCCCAGCCGCCAGGGGCCACCCCCAAACGGCCAGCCCCCAAGGTCCGGACAACACAGAGCCCCTGCCCTTCCCCACCCCACTGAGGTCAGTGCGGGCACATGCCGGCCAGGTCACCCCTCCACCACCCACCCCGTGCCCAGAGTTCACCTGCGCAGGAGCAAAGGGACGGAGCACAGGGGACCATCTAGCAAGACACCAGCCCTGGAGACGATGGAGGCCACGCCCAGCGCGAGGTGCCTGAGCTTCAGAACCAGCCGTGGAGCGGCCGGGCTGGCGCGTCCCCACCC
>NW_005871396.1:94203-99132 GCF_000147115.1 Myotis lucifugus | reverse complement strand
GAGGTCATAACAACGCTGGCCTGGGGGCTGCCCATTGTCATCAAGGCAAAGACATCTGTAAACAGGGCCTGGGCCGGGGATTGGGGGACTTTTCAACTCAGCAGGAAGTGCGTTCCCCAGTAGGACCAAGTACGCACACGGCCAAGATCTAACCCTGCCTCCCTCTGGCCGCCCTCCTCCCCTCCCCTCCCCTCCCCTCTCCTCTCCCCTCAATGTCTTCCTCCCAGCTGCTCCCCCTCCGACCCCCACCTCTGCTCCCCTGCCCTCTCCTCCTCCATTCTCCCCACCCTCTCCCTCCCCTTCTCCCCCATGCCATCCAGTCTTTGGAAGTATGGCTAGGATGCTCCAAAAATAGACCTCATGACTCACAGATGGGCTGCTACCCGCAACTGGGGACCATTCCAAGCCTATGCAAGGGGGTCCCTGAGGACCCCTCCGTATGTTCTGTGAGTGAAATGTGAAACGGAAGTTCACGGAAGCTAGCTGACGTTGGCTAAGGCGTGTGCTACACTAACAAAAGCTTAAAGCAGTGGTTCTCAGCCTTCCTGATGCCGCGACCCTTTAATACAGGTTCCTCGTGTTGTGGTGACCCCCAATTCATTATTCCAAATTGAACATCATTAAAGCATAGTGATTCATCACAGAAACAATATGTAATTATATATGTGTTTTCCGATGGTCTTAGGCGACCCCTGTGAAAGGGTCGTTCGACCCCCAAAGGGGTCGCGACCCACAGGTTGAGAACCGCTGGCGTAAAGTCTTTAGAAGGAACCCTCTGAAGACATAGCCAGCACGCAGTCCCTGGCAGGCAGCGTGAGGATGTGTGTGGGGACGGGTGGCCTGGCAGACAGACAGGTGGCAGCATCAGGAGCGGAGCCCCCTCCACGGCTGGGCGAGGACAGGCCTTTGGGTGGAACAACCAGGTAAGGGTGGACTGACCAGGCACGCTGGTGCCGTTCATAAATGTGGTGACAGGGTCACAGTGCGTCTTCTTGGACATCTGCGCAACTCCCGTCCACAACATGACCGCATTCCTTACCAGGACTTAAGCGTCCCTTTTTTACCACCTTAAGCGCCCAGCCTGTTTGGTCTTCCGGACGGAAAGAATAGTGTCAGCCACCGGTGACTGACATGGGGCTTAACGTGTTAAATTACGTATGTTTTTATTGATCTTAGAGAGAGAAGAAGGGAGGATAGAGAGGTGGAAACATCATTGATCGGCTGCCTCCTGCACGCCCCCTACTGGGGATTGAGCCCCCAACCTGGGCATGTGCCCTGACCCAGAATTGAACCAGCGACCTCTTGATTCATGGGTCTATGGATGCTCCACCACCGAGCCACGGCGGCCGGGAGGAACTTAAGCATTCTTGCTCATGACCTATCCACCCTGTAAACCCGCCACTGGAGTGAAAAATGTTTACCCTTATTCTTTCCATCAGCAACAAAACACCACTTGAATCGGTCTCCTAAAGTATTAAACGACTCTTAAATAACGCGGCAAACGTCTACAGTAATTGAAGCAGGACTTTCCCACGCCACAGAGGGACTATCAGCAGTAATTAGTACGGAGATTACCACGCATACAGTTTTGACAAGTGATAACTCGCTACTCTAAGGGCTGCAAGAATGTGTAAGAAACGGGCCCTTCTAGAATCTTCCGGACCAGTGGGAGGAGAGGGACCCAGACGGTACTGGAATGGTCCTCGTGCCCAGGGAACGTGTGAGACACCAGCCAGGGGTCAGGACTCAGGGGAGGTCCTGCCGGAGGAGGCGCCGTGGCTTCGTGGAGAAGGAGGAGCCGGGAATTCCCGAGGGCCCTGAGGATGCGAGAGGAAGAGCCTCAGAGAGAGACCGGCCCCGGGGAGACCGGGCGTTCTGGGGAGAGGGACCTGCCTACGCTCTCATCAAACGTGGACATCAGCTGCCCGGCAGCTGTGACTCAGGGGTTGAGGGTTGACCTATGAACCATGGTTCGATTTCCAGCCAGGGCACATGCCTGGTTTGCAGGCTTGGACCCAGGTAGGGGGTGCACAGAAGGCAGCGAATCAGTGATTCTCAGCATTGATGTTTCTGTCTCTCTCCCTCTCCCTGCCTCTCTGAAATTAAAATAAAAATATTAACAATGAAAACGCTTACTGTTTAAAAGAGAAACACAGCAAGCCTCAGTGGATCTGGGTGCCGGGCGCCTGTGGGGCGCAGGGGGGGGACACAGTCGGGCTCTGACTTCATGTCGCTGTTTGCAGTGGACGAAGCATCGGCACATCCATCACCTCATTCGCATCTCCTTCGGGGTCTCAATGCCGAAAAGAGGGGGCTGTGCTGAATTCTACCAGCGAGTGAAAGAAGCAGGCGAGTTCCTTATCGGAGAGGGAGCGGGAAGGGGCCTCCTGGCTCCGGGAGGCCCTCGGGGACGGGACGGAGCAGGGGTGGCCACGGCGCTCGGGGCCCAGTCTGCCCTCCTACTTCCTTCCAGAGACCCCCTCCCTCATCTGCACGGAGGAGAAATTCTGTCTCCAGGCTAGCAGGCAAATGCGTTGTTATTTCCCCCTCTGCTCTCAGATGGGAAGCCTCTGACCTGGAGCTGCTGTGAGGAGCCATGGCCGCCAGCAGGGATCTGATTGGGCAGAATTGAACCAGTGACCGCCGAGCAGGGATCTGATTGGGCAGAATTGAACCAGTGACCGCCGAGCAGGGATCTGATTGGGCAGAATTGAACCAGTGACCGCCGAGCAGGGATCTGATTGGGCAGAATTGAACCAGTGACCGCCGAGCAGGGATCTGATTGGGCAGAATTGAACCAGTGACCACTGAGCAGGGATCTGATTGGGCAGAATTAAACCACTGACCGCCGAGCAAGGATCTGATTGAGAAGAATTGAACCAGTGACCGCCGAGCAAGGATCTGATTGAGAAGAATTGAACCAGTGACCGCCGAGCAGGGATCTGATTGGGCAGAATTGAACCAGTGACCGCCGAGCAGGGATCTGATTGGGCAGAGCACAGGGAGCCTGTGGAGCCTGGAACACCCTATTCCTTCACCTGGGTGTGCACATGTGTTAGCATTCACTACACCATCCACCTACGATTTACCTACAATGTTCACCAAGAGGGTGAACTTTCTGGAAATGTTACAGCTCAATTAAAAAGAAAGATATTGGCATGCAAGCGAGATCGAAATGTATACAGTTATGAGCTAGCTTTTATTATGGATTCTGGTGTCCGACCTTTTACGTTTGTAGGCAGAGATCTCGCCCTGGCGTAGCGGTGTGTTCTCGGGACACGTTGTGACTTCTCTTTCCCACAGAGAAGTCCGGCAGGTGTTCCCGTGACCAGCTGACCAAGCTCCACCTCCCTCAGGAGGGCCCCCCGGCGTCCTGTGCCTTCTCGCGGGGCGTGCTGAGAGGACACGGCGTCACCTCGGTCGTGTCCTGGTCCCCACTGCTTCCCCTAAACCTCATCTCTAAGGAGAACCCGATGAATCCAAATTGGGAATTTCCTAATGTCACAATAAGCAGTTGGTATCATTTTACATCTAAAAAATCATCTTAAAAGAAATGAGAGTTAAAATTAGAATGTGCCCAGCCAGGTGTGGCTCAGCAGTTGAGCGTCGACCTATGAACCAAGAGGTCACCGATTCAATTCCTGGTCAGGGTATATACCCGGGTTGCAGGCTCAATCCCCAGTAGGGGGTGTGCAGGAAGCAGCCAATCAATGATTCTCTATCATCATTGATGTTTCTAAGTCCTTCTCGCTTCCTCTCTGAAATCAATAAAAATATATTTTTAAAAAATATAGAAGACAAAACGATATAGAACAGTTAGGAGTGGGGGAAGGGAGGGTGATGAATTTCAGAGAGCCTACAGGGCCGAGAGGATGGGTTCTAACTAGAGTGGAACTGTGCGGAAACGGGTTTAATGTGATGTTTCGGTGCAGAGTAACTAATGAAATATCTTGTGATTAAACCAAAGTTTCTAAGTAGATGATGATTCTCTTGATCCGGTTTAACATCAGTAACTATAATTCTTCATTGTTTTCATCAGAGACTCTTCCCACACTGTCTTCCGCACACACCCATCACCTTCACAGCTACCTCACATTGTAACACCGTCACATCTCAGTGCAAAGCCACGCAGAAAAGAAGAAGCAAAACAGAAACTGTCTGGCATCGACCATGTTTCCACACCAAACGTCCCTACGTTGTAAGGACAACATCTTATAAGTTTGACATTTTATGCAAATATCTTCCATCAGTGCAGTTCTGGACACGCATAGGACACAGAGCCAGCGGGAGCCCACAAGAGGATCACGCTCAGACCATGATTTTACACACGTGCGCGTGCGCGTGCGCACACACACACACACACACACACACACACGTCAAATAACTTCAAAGGACATCCAAGGAAATGTTCAGCCAAATCTGGGACAGTCCGAGTCATTTCCCTCGTACCCAGCTCAGCTAAGCGAAACAGGAGGAGCCACCGTGTCAGGGAGAACCCAGAACCATCCATGTGCGCCACCCACGGGTGTTCACACGGCCCTTTAGGAGTCACCTCCACCCCCAGGAGGAGCCTCCAGAAGAGAAACGATTAACGAGACAGGAGCCATCACAACACCGTGACCAGGAAGTGCCGGACGTGAACACCTACCGCATGACTGGCTGCAGGTGAGGGCAGAAAAGCACCTTGAGTTTTGTTCTGGGGCCCAAAGTTCCCACCACACTCGCCCGGGCGCCTGCGAGCTTCCCAGCGATTGAAGGCGTTAGGCCGAGCCCACCTGCTGACGGTCATTAACATCAATGACCACCATGAAGATTTACGCTCCAACTGCCCTAATAGAACACATGCTAGGATGCACGTTCGATGGCTGAATGAACAAACGCACGGGCCCTTCGAGTTTGGGGAACGCGGGAGAAGCCCCCTCTGATGCC
>NW_005871396.1:92009-94059 GCF_000147115.1 Myotis lucifugus | reverse complement strand
CTCCCTCGGCTCCCAAGGTGCACGCGGTCAAGTTTGGTGGAGGTTGCCCCGAGGAGAATCAGTAGCACAGAGAGGAGGGGGGCGGGGGGCGGGCGGGGGGACCCTGTTCCAAGGGGTGTGAGGCGCCTTTACATTTCTGGGCACGTGCCCAGCCACCTGTCATGCAAACGCAGGTTTCCACCTGAACTCGGCCTCTCCCAGCGCCAGCGAGCCCACAGCCAGACGCCCCACCCCACACAGAGACCTGTCTGCGCCGCCTCAGGCGGGCGCCACGCCACCACCCAGAGACACGGCCACATAACGTGGTCATTGAGGGTCCACACTCGGTGGTTCCCATTACCCATTCACAGCAATTACTGAGCCGCGTGCTCATCTGCCAAACGCGGAGGCTGCAGGCAAGTCGCCGGATTCTTTGACTCCGAAACAAGACCCATCTGCACAAGAAGCCACGGCGAAACCGTGACCATCTGAGCAACATGGAGAGAGGGACCCACTGGCGCCGACCCCGACTTGCAGAACGTTCCCGCGGGTCCAGCTCCCGGGGGCGCGGCGATGGCCAGCTGCTGGTTGGACAGGACCTCCTGAGCACAGCTCTGACATTTCCAATACCACGCATTTCCGCGAAAAAGGACGAGAAATGTTTGTTAAGATGCGATTTTCATAACCGGCAGCCACGCATCCATTAATTATTCAAACGGCATCACGCGTACCTGGGTTTTTGTTTACCGTGACGATGACGTCACTTCCCATGGACGCCACGGGTTGCTTCACCCCGAGAGCGTGGCATGTGCCTCGAGAGCAACCTCGGGTCACAGCCAAGAGCTGGGCACGGAGCTGACGAATGGTCAGACGCTCTGGCGAGGCCGCTTCATTCTCCCCAGGATGGAAAAATACCAACCGCTCGGATCAAGTCATTTGCAATATTTGAATTTCTTACCAAATGCCAATTTCCCAGGAAAATCCTTGTAAGAAAGGCACTGACTTTGGCTCTGAGATCACAGCTGAGCCCAGCCGAGCCCTGGGCGTCACTGCTCGGAGCCAGCAGCAGCAGGCTGGCCTCCTCCAGGCGGCCCCGAGGGTGGGCCAGGGCTGGCCTGACCTGAGCCTCCGGGTGCGCACGGCCCTGCCCAGGGTCCGTGTGGGCAGCAGACTCACGTGCAGGGAGCACTCCCAGGACTCTGTGTTTCTTATGACGTCACAGGAGCAGGGCCATGGACTCCATTTTGGAGACACACGCCCATGTCTCCGGGTGCCCTGCTGGGACCACACCTGCCACCGGCCCACAGAGCCCACAGGCTCCCTTCTGCGGGGGAGGCCTCCCCCTGCCTGGCGCCGGGTCAGGCCCGCACCGCCTCTCCTGCCTCCTGAGCTCCACCAGCACCAAACCTTCGCCTCTGAACCACAGCCCAGGAAAAGCCTGCCTGCTCCTCCGGGCCTCTGTTCCCCAAACCCAGAAAGCTTCCAGCAGAATCAACGGTGCCTGCCTGGGCCTCCTTCCTGTGGAGTCAGACACCAGGCACGACTCTTGTTTCCACAGGAAATTCCCCACTTCACTTTGTCCCTGGCTTCATCCGATGCCGAGGAGTGCCCACGGCTCCCCCATCCTCCCTGCAGCCCAGCCTCACCTCCAACGTCAGGGCCGCGCACAGGCAAGCTTCTCCATGATGCAGCCGAGCGAGCAGCCTGGGGCTGGAGCAGCCTCCCTCCCTGCTGCCCCTCACCGGCCACACACACCAGGGGGACGGCTCCGCGCCCCACCCTCCAGACAGGTGTCCTGCACACAGACGTCAGTGCAGGCTGCCCACACCCCTGCCCACGACGACCAGCTGTCAGACCACCTCCTGCCTCCCCTCCGCCCCACCCCACCCTCGCTTCCTCCCCACCGCGCTTCCAGTGCGCCCAAATGTGGGTCTCCCGCCCCAACCTCATCGGCTCGCCCCCGCCCCACCCCCCATTTCCTGAAGACACATGTAAAACCCCATTTGTGGGAAGAAAGTCCACCCAAGTTGCCTGGCCATGGGGAGCTATGATGGAGGGGGACAGGCACGGG
>NW_005871396.1:86435-89898 GCF_000147115.1 Myotis lucifugus | reverse complement strand
CTTTTCCCCCCCTGGGGCAAGCGGTGCGTTTTCTTCCCGGGCCCCCCTTTTTCCCTTGCTGGTGGGAACTTGGAAGAGGTTTTCCTTTTAAAGCCGGGAGCCCGCGGCCGGGCCCCCCCCCGGCCCCCAAACAGGGAGGGGGATGACTTCCGTAGCCTCGTTGCCAAGACAATCCCCGGGGCCCGCGCTCGGCCGGGGGCCCTCGGCCCTCAGCAGCGGACCTTTGGCGCCCCCTCCGAGAAACGGCCGCCCCCTCCCCTGCAGCGCCCGCCCTGCGTGGGGGTAAATAAAACCCGAGGCCCAGGGCGGGCCCAGGGGCGCGGGGAGGGGAGAGGGGGTGGGGTTCCCCCTGCCCTCCGTGCCCTGGAGCCGGAGCAAATAAAAAGCGCTGTCTCCACCCAGACCCGGGCTCCCCCAAACCCCCCCCCCCCCGCCCCCGGCCCCGTCACTTGTCACTCGGTGTCGCCTCGCTGGGGGCGGGAGGCAGGGAGGGGCGGGAGGGGAAGGGGAAGGGGAAGGGGATTGGACAGACTGCAGCCGCTTCCCATTCATAGATTCAGTGCGAGTCTCCGGGCCGCGGCGCCGGTGTCTGTGAATGGATGGAGCCCGCGCGCGGGGACCACCGGGTCCGCGGGGCCTCGCCCGCGCAGGGGGCGCTCCTCCCGCGCGGAGACACTCGCCCTCGCCTCCGGGAGGTGGCAGGACCCTAAGTGCACACCCTAGGGACCCGGGCCTGCCTTCCCTGCCCCTCCAGCCCCTCCAGCCCCATCTTTCCGCGCCCATCGCGCTGGAAGCCCACCGGGCCTGGAGCTGCGCGCAGCCCCGCATCGTGGCGCCGAGAGCCAGCCAGGCGCGGGCTGGAGCCACAGCCGGGAGCAGCCACGTGGAGCCGGGCATCGGCTGGGGCCCAGGGCGTCGCCTCCCTCTACACACCACTCCCCTCCCCACCCCCCAGGGTGTGCGGCGCCGGGAGGGGCGTTGTGCGGGGGGCCTTAGTTCAGTGGCCAGAATCCTGGGCGCTGGATCCCTGGCGCTGCTACCGGTAGGGGCCATGGCCAGACCCTGGGTAGGACAGGCGCCCCCGCTGGGCACTGCCCCTGCTGCTGGCCCAGAGGGCTGAGGTCTGAACCTCTGGGTCGCTCACACACCGCAGGCGCTTCCTGGGGCGCAGACACAGTGGCTGAGGTGGGCCAGGCCTGGCTGGGTCAGGGTGACAGCAGAGCCCGGAGGGTGGTGCCAGCCTGCCCTGAGCCCTCCAGGGCCTGCAGCCAGCCTGTCCGCTGGCCCTGGTGCCCCTGCCCCGTAAAGGCCTCCCTGCCACTTGGGCCCCGGCCCCTCCTCTGCTACTCTCCCTCCTGTTCCTCCCAACACATCTCCTGGGTCCTTCCCATCACACGCACTGTCACTTCTCCCGTGAAAAAAGAGAAAAAAAAAAAAACCCACACATTCCTGTCTGGATGGTGTGGCTCAGTAGTTGAGCCTCGACCTATGAACCAGGAGGTCACGGTTCGATTCCCGGTCAGGGCACAGGCCTGGGTCGCGGGCTCCATCCCCAGTGTGGGGCGTGCAGGAGGCAGCTGATCAGTGATCAGTGATTCTCTCTCATCCTTGACGTTTCTCTCTCTCTCCCTCTCCCTTCCTCTCTGAAATCAATAAAAATATTTTTTTAAAAACATTCCTGACCCCATCTGCTCCCTGCTCGCCACCCAGTTTCCCTCGCTCCCTTACAACACGCAGGCCCCTAAACTCCGTCTCTGGCTTCTCTCCTCTTTCGGGCCCTGGCACCCACTCCGAGGACGATTTTGTTCATAGTTGGTCCATGAGACGAGCCAGTGAGAGTCCCTTGAAGCTGGCTCCTCGGACTTCCACCCCAGTGGCCCAGCAGCACCCACTGTCACCCAAGTGCCCAAACCCTGCGCTGCTCAGCCCACTGGCATAGCGAGTCCTGGCCGGGCCTGACTTGCCAACAGCCTGGGGCCGAGGTCACGGTCCCCTCCTCCTGGCGAGTCCCCCCTGACACGGGAGACCTGTGTGCGTTCAGCTCAGCCCTGCCCCCTAGTGCTGACTCGCTCACCCAGCCAGCACCCCGCCTGGTGGCTGGAGGCCTCGGAACTCCCTGGCTTCCTTAGTTATATGTGCGGGGGTGACATTGGTGAATAAGATTATAGAGGGTCCAAGTGTGCAATTCTATGCTGCATCGCCGGAGACCGCACTGGGTGCCCGCCACCCAAGTCAAGTCCCCTGCCCTCACCAGGCATTCGACCCCTTCACTGTCCTCCCGACCCCTTCCCTCTGGGAACCACCATACTGTTTGTTGTGTCACAAACAAGAAAAACAAACGATCCAACAGCCTTTTGATTCCCCTCCCCCACACCTGCGGGGTCCGGGCCGTAGTCCCAACCCCAGTACGTGAGCACTTCGCCCTCCCTGCTGCCCAGGCAGAAACTCGGTGGAACGTGGGCCCCTTTTCCTCATCTGCTCATCCCCTCACCAGCAAGCTGTCCCCTCGACCTTTCACATGTCCAGGCCCCGCGTCCCTGCCACACCCCACTGACACCGTCCTCGTCCCTCCGCCTCCCCGCTGGGCCGTGGCTCTGCCCAGGCCCCCGCTCCACGCCCTGCACGCAGCCAGGGGGTCCAGGTAAAACGCAGGATTGTGTCGCTGCTCCGGAGGCCTCTCAGCGCCCCAGGAAAGGCGGCGGCCAGAGAGGACTCGTGTCCTCCGAGCGCCGGTCCTGCTCCGTGTGTTCACATCTCTGCCCGTCCAGCGGGTCAGTATTCCAGCTCCTGAGATCAAATGTCTGGTCAATGAGACGAATCCAAAGCCCTTACAACTCATACCTTTCTTATGCGGTTATTTGCTCACAGTTGGTCCATGAGAAGAGCCAGCGAGAGTCCCTTGAAGCCGGCTCCTGTGTCCACCCGGCGTCCCAGCATCCTCTGAGCCGTTCCTTACTTCCGGCACAGCAAGGTGTTTCTGAGAACCTTGCACCTGCCTGACCCCACCTGACCCCAGCCTGACCCCACCTGAGGTCGGCCATCGCGGAGGAAGGCTGTCCTGGTGGCGTTAGAGACCACGATCTGGGTAGCAGGGTGCTCCTGGGCTGTCTCTTCTTCTTGGCCCTCACGGCAGACAGGTCCAGGCAATAAGTGAGCACACGCACACACAGAGATACACACAAACACACATGCACATGCATGTGCACATATACATAGCTTCACATGTCTAGAAGTCAGGAGTCCTATACGTCTTATTGCTGAGCCACCAGGTGAATATAAACAGTTTTGTTAGATTTTGTCAAACGCTCCTTCAAAGGGTTTGTGCCAGTTTACAAGTCCCGAATCTTTTCTAAGAGAAAATAAGTAATTCCCAGGTGTGAGCAGACCTGCCTAGGGAGAAGTTGCTTCCTGTGTTTAAGGAGTGATTTGGTTTCTGAGCCGGGACGGGGGCCTGGGGCTGCAT
>NW_005871396.1:82840-85031 GCF_000147115.1 Myotis lucifugus | reverse complement strand
CACCCTGAGGAACAGGGGCAGGGCCAGTCCTTCCCGCAGCCAAGAGAGAATCCGCTAGCACCACCGCTGGGCCGAGGAGCTGCACCCCAACCCCAGCCCTGCGACGGCCCCGCCCAGGATCTGCGCTCCGGTTCGGCCTGGTGGTGAGGGTCCCTGCCTTTCGCGTGTGTAGCCATGGAAACGGGCGTGCTGGGCATCGCCGCTGTGCCAGGCCCAGCGCAGGACCCACGGGCACACGGGCCAGGACAAGCGGTGTGGCCTGCCTGGGCGTCCACGGTCTCGGGGCTGTGGGAGGGTGGCTGTGAAGGGACCCACGTGTGTCCATGTGTCAGCACCGGTGGTGACATGTGCGTGAGGGACAACCACGCGGAGCGGTCACGGAGAGCGACAGAGCCCCCAGCTCTGGGCTGGGACGTGACCCTTCTCATGGGGACTCAGAGCAGAGGCCGTGGCCCAGGTGAGAGGGGCCAGCCGGCTCCAGGTGAGGATGCCCGAGAGGAGGGGGCCCTGGAGACCGAGGGAAGGAGAGCGGTTAGGGGAGAGGGTGGGTGACGAGCGGAAGAGCCAGGGAGCAGGGCCTTGGAGTGGGACTGAGCATGAGGTCTGCCCGAGGCCACAGGTGGGCGCCAGGGGTTCCCAGCAAGGAGACAGTCAGCCTGGCCTCCCCCACAGGCCCAGCCGTCTCCCTGCCCGTCCACGGAGTCAGCCCCAGCTCAGCTTTGCAAGGGTTGAGGGAGCAAACAGGACGCACGGGGCAGGGCAAAAGCAGGCTTACAGTTGTGAGCGGCGACCTATGAACCAGGAGGTCACGGTTCGATTCCGGTCAGGGCACATGTCCGGGCTGTGGGCTCCGTCCCCAGTGAGGGGCCTGCAGGAGGCAGCCGAGCCATGATTCTCTCTCCTCATTGATGTTTCTCTCTCTCCCTCTCCCTTCCTCTCTGAAAAAAAATAAAAGTTTAAATTAAACAATCACACAGGAGAACCTTAGCTAAGTTCTTCCCTGAACACGAATAAGTTTCGAGCAAGCTGGCTTCCTGCCTCCGAGTTCTTGTGAAGCAAATATTTCCAATTAAAGTCGTGAACCCTAACAGATGCCTTAGCGTGATGGCAGAATCACGGCCCCGGAGATGGCTAATCTGAGTGATCAGGCGGGCCGGGCTGGGCCCAGGCGAGTCACAGGCATCCTTAAAGAGGAGGGGCCCCCCACCCCCTGCTGCGGTCAGAGGGAGGGGGAGGGGCTGGCTGTGGAGATGGAGGGAGGGGCCAGGAGCCACGGGAGCAGGTGCCTCTGGGAGCCAGGAAAGGCCGGATGGACTCTCCCCTGGCGCCTCCGGAGGGACACCTTGATCTTAGCCGGGGAGACCTATTGGGCTTCTGACCTCTGGCCTCCAGAACTGGAACAAACTCCGTTGTCTTAAGCCACTAACCTGTGGTCATCTTACAGCAGTAACACGAAACCAACACACTTCGATTAGCAGTAACCAAGATACTGAAATTATTTTCCATAAAAAAATATCCGTTAGATGGAAGATGTTGTCAGAGGGGAGACTGAGGGGCATAGCATGCAGTCCACTCCCAGACCTTCTCAAGCGCATGTAACAGCTTTTTTGGCAAAATATGAGAGGCCGAGGAGGCCCTCGGGGACTGTCAGGGCCTCGTCTCATGTTGGTTTCATGGCGGCAGAGGGTCCATTTAAAGGTGGGGTTTGTGCCAGCGGGTGCCACGCCTGAGGGTGCTGTTCTCTGAACTGCGGGGGGGGGGGGGGGGAGGTTAAGACCTGGGTGACGCGTCATTTCTGAGACACGTGTGTTTGCCTGTCATTGTTATAACATGTCACCCGGCCAGCTTGAGGCCAGCAATTCAGGGGATTGACTACATTCACCAGGTTGTGCAGCCACCACCATCACCCCATCTCTTCATCGTCCCCAAAGGGACTCCGTGCCCACCAGACAACTGCACAGCCCTCCCCGCCGGCGGGCGCCCTCCCACTGTCCGTCTCTATGGACTGGACGCCTCTGGGCGCCTCGTATGAGAGGAGTCACAGCCCCTGTCCCTTTAGTCCCTTCTGTCACCTGCGTACGTTCTCGGGCTCACCCGGCTGTACCGTCGCCCCGGGTGTGGGGTCCCCACTCCCGGCTCCGGCTGAAGGGTAGCCGTCCACCCTTCAGATGACGGACGGGCTGTGGCCACC
>NW_005871396.1:52855-81174 GCF_000147115.1 Myotis lucifugus | reverse complement strand
CAGAGCTCACAAAATAAACAGCCTGCCCCATCCATCCGTGCTGTCCGCGCCCAGCAACAGTCCCTGAGCCCTGGCTGCTCTGCGGGGAGGCCCCGGGCTCAGTCCCAGGGGGTCTCCCAGGAGAGCCCCTCCCACTCCGGGGGGCCCACCCTCCAGCAGTGGACACAGGAACATGCCCCCGCGACCCCATCCCGGATCGCTCCCCCAGGGATTCAGGCTGCTCTGCACGCAGAGACACGGGCTTCTGCAGGCGGGGCACCTGCCCTGCTCCAGGGCCCTCCCTCCGACCCCTCCGGGTGCCCTTCAGCTAAAAGTGGGTGCCGGGCTGGGCGCCCGGGGATGAAGTGGCTACGGAGAGCGCGCCTGGCTTCTGTAAAATCCGTCATTTTAACTCCCCTCCCCCGACCGGTGGCCTCCAGGCCTCCAACTTCCTCTCAAGGTCACGAATGGCAGGAGGAGCAGAGCAGCTGCGCCTGTTCCACCCCTTTCTAGGCCGGAGTCCCGGTCCCCCCGCTGCCAGTTACAACAGCAGGGGTCACCAGCGCGTGGCCTAGGGCCTGAGTGTCCACCTATGAACCAGGAGGTCACGGTTCAGTTCCCACCGGGCAGGCCACATAGCCAGATTGTGGGCTCCATCCCTAGAGGCAGCCGATCAATGATTCTCATCATTAAAGTTTCTCTCCCTCTCCTTTCCTTTCTGAAATCAATAACAATATTTTAAAAAATAAAAACAACACTGCTGGTGGGAATGCAGACTGGGGCAGCCACTGTGGAGAACAGTATGGTGTTTGCTCAAACAATTAAAAATGGAACTTCCATTTGACCCAGTGATCCCACTTCTAGGAATATATCCCCCCCCCCAAAAAAAAACAGAAACACCAATCAGAAAGGATATATGCATCCCTATGTTCATAGCAGCACAATTCACCATAGCTAAGATCTGGAAACAGCCTAAGTGCCCATCAGCAGATGAATGGACTAGAAAACTGTGGTACATCTACACAATGGAATACTATGCTGCGGTAAAAACGAAGGAATTCTTACCATTTGCAACAGCATGGATGGACCTGGAGAGCATTATGCTAAGTGAAATAAGCCAGTCGGAGAAGGATAAATATCACATGATCTCACTCATTTGTAGAATCTAATGAACAACATAAACTGATGAACAAAAATAGATCCAGAAATAAGCATCAAACAGATGGTCAAACTTCATCAGGAAGGCAGGGGAGGGTTCTGGGGTGGGGGTAAGAGATCAACCAAGGGACTTGTATAGATGCATATGAGCATAACCCATGGACACAGACACTAGTGAGGGGAGCGGGGAGGGCATGTGCCGGGGGGTGGAGGAGGCCAGGGGGAGGTCAATGGGAGAAAAAGGAGACATATGCACTACTATTTGCAATACTTTAAACAATAATTTAAAAAAAAGTATGAGCTATTCAAGAAAACTGGGGGAAAATAAAAATAACCTATATATATAAAAGCCTAAGCAACTGGCTGACCAGCCAGTAGCCATGGCATGCAATGACCACCAGGGGGCAGACGCTCAATGCAGGAGCTGCCAAGTGACAGCAACTTTGCAGAGTGCCCTCTTGCATTCCGGGAGCCCTTGGGGGATGTCGGACTGCCGGTTTTGGCCCGATCCCCGCAGGCCAGGCCGAGGGATCCCACTGATGCATGAATCCGTGCACCAGGCCTCTAGTAAAATAAATAAAAAACAACAGCAGGTGTCCCTGAGCTGGAAACCCAGGTCTGCCGTGTTGAGGAAAATGGCCTCCCACCCTCCCACCCCCCTTTCCCCACCACCACCACCGAGTTCTCATGGCAGATTTACAGCAGAGGCAGGTTTCTGCCCGTGTATGAACTTCGTTCTAGGCATTAATAAGTCAGCTCTGGCCACTAAGGGAGGCCAAGGTCAACTCCTTAATCCCCCACATTCTTTCCCTGCAGGTAGAGAGGTGAGAACTCTGGAGGCATGGGGGGGGGGAAGCCTGAAGAAACCGAATCCCTACACCTGGGTGTGCATGTTGGATGGAACCCACAGATGCCAGCATGACCTCTTTTATAAAAAGTGGTGCCCAGCAACCTTAGGGAGCACAACCAACAAAGAGGTCAGCACGAGGACACTGTAGCCTTAGGACACATGCAAATACAACCGGTCCTTCCTGTCCCCGCCCCTATCCAACAGGAATGCTAGCTCAGCAAACAGGGCGGTGCCGTCAGCACAGACCCTGGTTCACACAGGACTGATGGACCTCAGGGAAGATCCCCTTTGGGGCAGCCTGCCTATCGCATACAATAAGTCAAACTTGGTCTTTCTGCAAAACGATGTTTTATACAAAATGAGAGGCAGACGCAAGGAATGCTCCCAGAAAATGTGCTCACGTTTGCATCCAAGAAGGGAAGGAAGGATCCATTTTACAAATATGTAAAGAGACAGACGTGAGGGGGTGTCTGTGGGGGAAGTGGGAGCAGGGCCTGCTCTGAGGGGAGGAATGGGGTCTGTAAGGGCAGAGGAGTGGGTCCTGCCCAGACAGTCACCAAGGACCATGGGAGGCACCTGCCTCCGTCTCCTGGTCGAACTCCCGAGGGGACAATTTGCATATTAGGCTTTTATATAGAGAGATTTTTAGCAAAGAAACAAAAGTGAAGCTAAACCACCCAAGACACCCAGCAGGCTCTAGGCAGCATGCGGAGCGGCAGGTGGCCCCCCCACGGGCGGGGTGCCCTCCTTCACCAGGTGCGCTGGGGGGGGGGGGGAGGGCGGGTGCGGTAGAGGCCAACCGAACTCTTTCAGGTCCACGGGAAGTCCTCTGCGTGGAAGAGATGGGGCAGCTTGGCCAAAGCACAGGACGATGGGAAACCCAGAGCTGAGACCGCTGAGTCAGCCCCCTCCTCCTCCCCCAGCCCCTCCCCCTCCCCCTCTCCCCACCGCCTCCTCCTCCCCTGGCTCCCTCTCCTGAGCGCTTTCATTTCTTACAGCTCTGGGCTTCCTGGTTGCAGAAGCCAAGCCACTACGGATTAAACTCTCTAAAAACCCACCGCAGCCCACATGACACCGAGTGTACGGTGTAGTGACACGGCAGGAAGCCAGTTGGGGCAGCGTTATATTTTGTGGACATTTCGTTACACATTTATTCAAGTTTTGCAGGTTTTCCCCCACAAACGGCCCCGACTCCTTGCCCTCTGTAGCTCTTCACAATCCCAAACCTCCAGCAGAGGGGGGCCTCGGTGCCCCCGAGCCTCATGCTCGAAATATCCTCCCTCGCGCACAGCTGGCTTCCTCTGGCTGCTCTGGCCGCCCGCTGAGGCGGTTTTCGGGAAAACTTCTATGTCATTGAAAGAGCTCACCCACCTCAGGGAACGGGGTGGGGAGGGCGGGCAGGTGTGCCTCCTCCGCCCCTGGCCGTGCTCCCCTGGGCGGTCCCCACCCCCACCCCCCACGATAATAAGCCCAGTGCCTGTGGTCTCAGGTCCCAGATCGCCTTCCGTGGACACGTGAGACGGGCAGTGGAGAGCCAGGGACCAGGGGCCGTGCTGGGGTAAGTGGCCTGGGCCTCCATCTCACCCCAGACCTCACCTGCTGGGTGCCCTGTGCCATCATCCCACTGCTGACGTGGGAGAGGGTCTTGGCAAACCAGGAGCCCACCTTCCCCTCTGACAACCCATGGCACGCGAACTTGATAATGTGGCTCAGGGGAGGCTTAAAAATCCACAATAAATTTCAACTGAAAAGGAGAGGGTTTGTAGAAGCAGACAAGTGTAACAAATCCAGAAATAAACCGTCATCTCTGCTCACCTGGCTCCTCACCTTCACTTCTCTGAAACCCGAGGGCGGTGCCTGCAAATACGCAAACAAGCCAGCATTTCCACACAGACATGGCCCTGAAGCAGGAATAATGGAAGTTTAGTCCCCTGGTCCCTTCCATTTTTAAGGGCTGGATGTTGGAGACAGTTCTCTGTGGGTCCTTTGTGTTTCTGCGTATCTTGATGTTCTGGGCAGCTTTTCTCCTTTTTAATATATTTTTATTGATTTCAGAGAGGAAGGTAGAGGGAGAGAGAGATAGAAACATCAATGATGAGAGAGAGTCATTGATCTGCTGCCTCCTGCATGCCCCCCCCCCCACTGGAGATCGAGCCCGTGCTCAACCCGGGCATGTGCCCTGACTGGGAATTGAACCATGACCTCCAGGTTCATAGGTCGACATTCAACCACCAAGCCACGCCGGCTGGGCCTGGGCAGTGTTTCAAGGCTGCTTGTCCACGAACGGCTTTGGGAGACACAGGTGGGACCTTCCTCCTGGGCAAGGGGCGGGCGTGACCACCGTAGTGCACTGAAGGTGCTTTCCTCCCGGACAGGTGGCCGTGGCCCATGTGAACCTCATGTCCAAGGCAGGTTCTCCCCGCACCGCACAAGGCCAGGTGTCCTCGTGGGTGGCCTTGTAGGGACTGAGCTTGGGGGGCCCGTGCTCTCCTAAAGCCGTGAGTCAGAACCCGCTCTGCAGCCTGATGGGCACCGTGGCCTGGGCAGGCTGGCCGTGAGCTTGCAGGCGGGGAAACCCCAGGCCCCTCACGGTCCTTGACCGAGGGTCAGGTGTTCACAGCTCGCCGCCAGGAACCACCAAAGCGGACAGCGACGCTGATGAATAAGCTGCTTCTTCCCAGTGAGTGTTCAGCGTTGGAGTGAGGTTGACAGTGGCTCGCCTCTGGTTCTCTGTCTGTATATATAAAACCCAAGCGACCAGACGACTGAACGACCAGAACAACCAGTCACTATGACAAGTATTGCGGCAGCAAACCAGCCCAATTGGGGTCCCCCAACCACCCGCAGCACCCCTCAGGCCGGCCCCGCCCCCAATCAGCCCACTCCACCCCGACCAGGGGCGGGGCTGGCAGCCAACCTCCCATGTCCCCTCCCCCCCACCAGCTGGGCCCTGATCGGGGACAGGCGGCCAGACCCTACCCATGCACAAATTCGTGCACCGGGCCTCTAGTCATTTATAAAACGGGAATGACGGTACCATCCCCCCAGGAAGACGGGGTGAGACACCGCAGGTGGAAATGCCCAGAAGGGGACGGAAGCGTGCAGACCCTCCGTTTTCATTTGGGTTTAGAATTTGAAATGTCGTCAGAATCTGTTAGAGATCACAGCAGGAGGGAGAGAGGCTGGATTTGCTCTTCAGCCTGGAGAACTGAAATGTGGAACAAAACATAACTAGAATTCTCATGGAGATGATGACTTTTAAAGAGATTGATGGTTTAAAGTAAAAATAATAAAAACATATTCTGGGGTTTATACCGGATGAAAAGGTAAAGTGCATCCACCAGAAAAGAAAAGGGAAAAGGAGCAGGAAACGCCAGGAAACTATCACCGGCTTCTTCAAGACCCATAATATTATAGACACGTGGCCTCCTGTTATGTGAAGGTGAACTTGATACGTTTTTAAGATACATGCTAGATCCCAGAGCAGCCATGCATGCACAAAAAGGAATGCAGCTGATTAGCCAATCACACTGAATTATTAAAACACAGCCAATCCAAAAGAAGACAGGAAAGGAGCAGAATAGACAACAGATGGAAAAACCAAAACCAGTAACAAGATAATAGATTTAAGCCCAAGCATATTGATGACCTCAGTGAATGGTCGAACCCAGGGATTTCTGCCAAGGGCCAGATAGTAATCATGTTACGCTCGGCGTGCAGCCCGCTCTCTGCTGTTGGAGCAAGAAGTCGGTCGTTGCGTGCCCCAAATACATGGACGTGGCCGTGATCCAGCAAAGTTTATTTACAAAACCAGATGGTGGTTTGGGCCTAGGGGCCTTAGTTGGCTGACTTCTGGTCTAAATAGTCCAGTTTAAAGGCAAATATATACATATATATATCTATATCTATATATATATATATATATATATAGAGAGAGAGAGAGAGAGCGAGAGCGCGCACTGAGATGCTAATAGTAAAATACTGAAAAACAAATTATCAGAACGCCAGTCCAAAAATGCGGAAATAGCAAGGTGAACATTAGGCAAAGTAGATTTCAATGCAAAGAATTCAAGGAAACAAGAGGGACATTCCATAATGATAGGGGATCGATTCATCTTGAGGACATACAACACTAACTTGGTATGCGCTTGACAGATCTTCAAAATACGTGAAGCAAAAACTGATTAAAGTGAAAGGAAACATAGACAAATTTATAATTCTAATTGGAGCTTACAGCACATCTCTCTCAGTAATTGATAAAACAAGAAGACAACAGATTAGACTAATAAAGATTTAGAAGTCTTGATAAACACTAAGATCAACTTGTTTTAATTGATATCTATTTTTTTAAAAAAAACACACCCTCCCCCTGCACAACACATTTATTTCAAGTACATATGGAACATTTACCAACATTGATCATATTCAGGGCCAAAAAACAAGTGTCCATGATGTAAAGGAATTGAAGTCTTACAAAGTAGATTATCTGAACAAAATGAATTTAAATGAAAAGTCAGTAAAAGAAATATATGTAGTAAATCTCCAAATGCTTAGACCTTGAACACTTCTAAATATGCAGTGTTTCAAAGGAAAAAAAGTCAATGGGAAAACTAAAAGATATTTTGATTTGGAGAAAAATAAAAACAGTCTGTCAAAATTTGTGAGGAGCAGCCAAAGCAATGCTTAGAGGAAAAGTTATAGCATCAAATGCTCATATTTGGAAAGAAGACATGTTTCAGATCAATGGGCAGGACTTCCATCTGGCAGCATGAAGAATGGCAGCAAATCCTCTCCCCAAAAAGAAAAAAATTATTAAAAAAATAATTATTATTTTAAAAAATTTCAAGGCTCTAATTGACCAAAAGCCTATTGGGAAGTGTTTATTCATAAAAACCTACTAGACTTTATGTAAGAATGGTGGGAGACTGCAGGGATCTTGCCTATGGTTGACCCAACCCCCTTCAGCTTCATCAGTGAGTCAGTTGTACCAATTTGGGACAAGTCACAGAAACCAGCAACTTTCCTGTAAGCCGAGGCTCACTGACTTGGAGTACAGAACAAGCGGACGACAGCAGCCCCACCCCCAGTGCACTGTCAAAGTGGAGATCTCGGAGGCAAACACATCGGGCAGGGCAGCCGTCAGCTAGCCTGCGGTCATAGTCCTGACCAGGACTAGCAACACAGTGACCCAGAAAACAAGACACCCAGAGAGCCTGGATCAGCGTCCACGCCGCCCCACGGGGAAAAGCAAGCAAATGGCAGGGACAGTTTTCACGTTTACTTCTGACACCCCCGGTCTCCATCCATCCGGAATGGGTTTTGTGTGTGGTGTGAGGTACGGATCAAAGTCCATTTTTTCCATATCAGTAACTTATTTTCTCCATTAAATCTTTTTGACAGATAACATGTTGATGCATATACCCTTCTCGGCTTTTAAGTAAATACTTCATGAACTATAAAACAACGGTTTATCAAAAGTAAATTAAAATAATTAAATATATATTTTGAAGTTCTTTACATTTTTGTTGAGAACAGAAATTTTTATGAATTCACCTTTAAGAAATTTAGCAGCTTTTAATTTCTAAAATTCCCTGATTTCCTTAATATGCATAGGGGAAAATTTAGAGCTGAAAGTTGTATTTTTTTAAAATATATTTTTATTGATTTCAGAGAGGAAGGGAGAGGGAGAGAGAGAGAGAAACATCAAGGATGAGAGAGAATCATGGCTCGGCTGCCTCCTGCACGCCCCACACTGGGGATCAAGCCCGCAACCCGGGCATGTGCCCTGACCAGGAATGGAACTGTGACCTCCTGGTTCATGGGTCGACGCTCAGCTACTGAGCCAGGCCAGCTGGGCATCAGTATTTTTTAAAACAAAACAAGTTGCTGTATCTTATATTCCTACTGGCCTTCCCAGAGCTGCATGTTCGTGTAAGATGAGATGAGAAACAAGCCAACACGCCCCACGCCCGGGGTAAGTTCTGTTCAACCGGAGTCTCCTAGCCCTGTGGCACCGCCTCTCCTCAGCAGCTCTACTGTCCTGACAATTTGCTCCGACGCAGACAAGCCCCCATTAGGCCAGTGGGTCCTTTCATCGTCACATTCAGACCAGTTTTTAAAACCACCCAGAGGAATGAGGCGGGAGAGGGCCAGAGGGCGCGGCTGCGGGTGCAGAGGTGTGGGCCCTGCTGCAGGGGGTCCGCCCACAGGGGGTCCTGGCTTCCTGCTGGACAGGACCTGCCCACATTCTGTTTTTTCTTTTTACTGATTTCGGAGAGGAAGGGAGGAGGAGAGAGAGAGAGAAACATCAGTGATGAGAGAGTCATGGATCGGCAGCCTCCTGCACACCCCACACTGGGGATGGAGCCCACAACCCGGGCCTGTGCCCTGACCAGGAATGGAACTGTGACCTCCTGGTTCACAGGTTGACGCTCAACCGCGGAGGGCAGGGCCTGCCACCTTCTGTTCTCAGTGTTTCCACAGCCTTTTTCTGGAGAATCATCTTGCGAGCCCTCGACGTGGGATCCGAGTCGATGCAGCCCCCAGCTGAGCTGTTTCCTTCCTGGAGTGAAATGGCCGGGACCCCTCTCTCCCTCGCTTCTCGGTCCCTCAGAGCCTGAGAGCAAGGAGCCTGGCCTGACAGTGAGGCCAAAGCCCACTCAGGAAACCAGAAAGCACGGCCGCGTCCTCCGTGGGCACGGCCTCTCGTGCGCACATGGGAAGCCGTGGGCCGAGCGGCAAGCAGAGCCCGTTAGACGGGAGGTCACACTCTGGCCTTAAAAAACGAACTTGTGCAGCGATTTGTGGTCAGAGTTCCCACTCACTGATCTCATCACTAAATTCAACTCCGACTTGAAACTATGCGTGTTTCTAATTTACGTAACTGACAAAAGCGAGTCCCCACGACTCTCCTGTGTCCGGGCTCCTGCCGGCGCTGCCAGCAGCCTGCGTGGAGTCCGTCCCCTCCCGCGGCCACAGCCAAGCGCTCCACAGCAATCCACGCGCGCACAGTTGGCGGCCCAGCTGGCGCGGATCTGGGGGCGGCGGCCCTGACGTCAGCTGGCAGGCCCGGCTGGCAGCAGCCCGCAGCCGCCCACACGCTCCCTTCCCCCGAGGGCACTGCCAAAGCTGCTTCTCGGTGTTCACATTCCGCTCCTACAGTTTCTCCAACAGGAAAACTTGTCACCTTTCTTGGCTCTCAGGCCGTGTTGTTCTCAACCCGGAGGAAAAATACAGGCGTTACGTGCGGGCGTCTCCCATCAATGGCACTTGACCATTTATTCCGCAAGAGCTTGCTGTTAATTGTCTGTTGTTGGTAATCCTCACCCGAGGATGTGTTTCCATTGATTTTTAGGGAGAGAGGGAAAGACAGAGAGAAATATCCACGTGAAAGAAACACATTGACTGGTTGCCTCCTGCATGAGCCCCAACCAGGGCCCGGGCCAGGGAGAAGCCTGCAACCAAGGTACATGCCCTTTACCAGAATCGAACCCAGGACCCTTTGGTCCGCAGGCCAAGACGCTATCCACTGAGCCAAACCAGGCTTGATGTTAATTTTTAAATATGTCTGAACCCATTCTATTATTATTATTATTATTATTATTGATTTCAGAGAGGAAGGGAGAGAGAGAGAAACATCAATGATGAGAGAGCGTCATGGATCGAGCCCACAACCCGGGCCTGTGTCCTGACCAGGAATCGAACCGTGACCTCCTGGTCATAGACTGACGCTCAGCCCCTGAGCAAGCTGGCCGGCTGAGCCCTGCTCGAAGGCTTTCCGTGCTTTATCTGAAAGGCGGATGGAGGTGCTGCCGAGAGGAGCGGCCAAGCAGTGCCCAGCAGGCCCTCAGGCCCTGAGGACGGGCCTGTCCTCCCTCCCCTGGGCTAGGGGTGCGTTCACCTTGGACGGGCCTGTCCTCTCTCCCCTGGGCTAGGGGTGCGTTCACCTTGGACGGGCCTGTCCTCTCTCCCCTGGGCTAGGGGTGCGTTCACCTTGGACGGGCCTGTCCTCTCTCCCCTGGGCTAGGGGTGCGTTCACCTTCTGGTTCTCATTCGCTGTGAAGCCCAGCGCTGCCTCAGGGAGGGCGCTGACCAGGACTCCTCCGTCACGATGGTGAGCGAATAAACCACAGAGAATCGCACCGCACAGCGCACACAGTCCGGTGTGTCCTAGGGGGGCGGGTGGGGGGGAACCCCAGCTCCGCGCAGGGTGTACACAGGCGCTGTTCTTAAAGAGCCTCGTCTATGCTAACCCTACTCCCGTCTGAAGTGCCGCCCGCAGTGCTGGCCACCCGGCCTCATGCTCGGATGGCGCCAGCGACAGAAACAGAAGAGGCCGCGGGCGGGAGCCCTGGGAGGGCCACGCGCTGGCGGCCACGCACAGCTCCCCGGGCTCCCCCGTCTGTGCTGCGTGGGCACAGTCCTGCCTGGAGTCCGCTGCCTCTGCCTCAGCCCCTCACTCTCTCTCAGCCGGTCCTGGAAACCGATG
This sequence comes from Myotis lucifugus, assembly GCF_000147115.1. Taxonomy (NCBI): domain Eukaryota; kingdom Metazoa; phylum Chordata; class Mammalia; order Chiroptera; family Vespertilionidae; genus Myotis; species Myotis lucifugus. The sequence goes on along the minus strand of NW_005871396.1, from coordinate 70,699 downwards.
GGACATACTGACCAACTGGGGAGCTGGACAGTGAAAGGAGCCCCTTCCCGCCCCTCAGTCAGCGTGAGCGTCGACCTGTGAACCAGGAGGTCAGGGTTTCGATTTCCCGTCAGGCCACAGGCCCGGGTTGCAGGCTCCATCCCCAGTGCGGGGCGTACAGGAGGCAGCCGGTCCATGATTCTCTCTCACCATTGATGTTTCTCCCTCTCCCTCTCCCTTCCCTCTCTGAAACCAAATAAAAAACTTGTTTATAAATAAGTAAATAAGTAAACAAACAAACAAACAAGCGCCCGGACAGAGAGCATCCCGTCCCACGTGCAGGCAGAGTGGGTGCTGCTTTGAGCGACGCCCAGAAACAGCTCAGGAGACAGGATATCGCATTGGGAACAGATTGAAGAGTCTCAAGTCAGAGGAGGGGGAGGGGGAGGGGCGCTCTGGTCAGCAGAGCAGCTCCTCCCTCACGGAGGGCTCCTGACCCGCCCGCTTCAAGCGCCAGACGGCGCCACACGTGCGAACAGGCGTGATTTCAGCATCTGTCCCTTCTGAGGGCTCTGCCACCCCGTGTGGCACCGAGTTTTCAAATCAGTCACATGCCCCGGAGCTGAGTTAACCGTACGCTGACGGTGAAACTACGTTTCTCGGAACGTGGGGCTGTATTAACAGAGGTATATTTAGCAGACCATGGGAGGTCGTAACCCCTCTATAAGATTCACAACACTTTGAATACTGATTATTTTTTAACCCTAAGGACAGCGGTAAAGGCGCAGCTAGGCAGTGACGGAGGAATGGCCCCGACCAGCCTGTGGCCTGGATGCCCGGGGAGCCCGAGGCTTAGCTCTGGGGCTCGGTAAACACTGACAGGTGGTAGCAAGCGCTTGACGATTACTTGACAGAGGGGAGCATGGGATCCGGCTCGTTACCTGACTCCCCAAGATCCAACCATCGTAAGAGGTTGAGCGCGGGTTCAAACCGAGGTTCGGTTTCTGTTCCATTCCTAGTCCCTTCTTCACCTGCTCCTCAGCCCGTTTCACTCTAACTGCCCGTGACCTGGCAGACACCACCCCTCCTTGCCTCAGACCGTTGGAGGGCCGGACTATAGTTTAAAAAAAACTATGAACAAATTCCTATGCACACAGTGGCGGCAAACACACCCGGCGGGCCGGATAAACGTTTTCGGCGGCCGCATGTGGCCCGCGGGCCGTAGTTTGAGGACCCCTGGTGTAGACAAACCGGATAAATGTTTTCGGCGGCCGCATGTGGCCCGCGGGCCGCAGTTTGAGGACCCCTGGTGTAGACAAACCGGATAAATGTTTTCGGCGGGCGCATGTGGCCCGCGGGCCGTAGTGTGAGGACCCCTGCCCCAGAGTGTCGCCAGGGCTCCTCCCTGACCATCCAGTAGCTCCGCCATCACCTCGGTCTCCAGGGGTCAGTCCAGTCCGCTGGGTGACTGCCCTCTGCTCACAAACCCTTAACAAGCAAACAAGACCCCAAAACACCCTCCTCTTCCCTGCCGGCCCTGGCCGCAGGCCTGTCCCAACACTCGTGGCACCAGCAGGCGTGTTGACAGAGTGGTCTTCATCCCACGTCAGCCCCTCTCTCTTTGGCCCTTGCATCTGGCTGCAACCCTCCTGTCACACTGAAAGCCGGAGTCCCGGTGACCGTGCCCCCTCCACACACACACACACTGTCCACTGTTCCTGTCCCTCCAGCACACACAGCCTCGGCCTTGAGCCCCTCCACCACTCCCAGCCCCGTTTTCTACTTTCTGGCTTTATTCCAACTTGCCAACTTGTCTGGTTTCTTTTCTTGACTCCTGGGTGGGTGGGTAGATGGATGGGTGGGTGGATGGATGGGTGGGTAGATGAATGGATGGATGGATGGTGGATGGATGTATGGGTAGATGGATGGGTGGATGGATGGGTGGGTAGATGAATGGATGGATGGATGGTGGATGGATGTATGGGTAGATGGATGGGTGGATGGATGGGTGGGTGGGTGGATGAACGAACGGATGAACAGACTGATAGATAAACTGGATGCATACATCAAAAGGAAAGTCACACCACAACCAGGCAAAATAGAGGCTGAACGACCCACGAGCGGTGAGGGGGAGCTTGAGCCCAGGTGACGGGTTGTTGTGGAGCTTGTCCCGGGACAGCTGTGTGGGAGGTCCGTTCCTGCGGGGATGACCACGCAGTGATGGCCGAGTCCTGTCCATGGCGCTGCTTCCCGCCAGCACAGCCTGCTCTCCGAATTCCTAGCTCTGTCATTCTCAGACCACCACCACTGTCCGGCTCATTGTTCTGCACCCCAACCCCACACCTGGGGAGAAAACCCTCTTGTTTGCAGCGCTAGTGCCAGAACCTGCCACATGGTAACAACTCCCTCAATATCTGCTGGACCAATAAGCGACTGCGTACGTGGACCAGCAGAGGTTCCACTCAGAAGAGGGTGTGTGACCAGGGAGGGGGAGGTTTTAAACCAGGGCCCTGGGACGCTTGGCTGGTGGTGTGCTGCCATCGCGTGGTCGTTTGGACAACTGCAGCCGAACACCGCGTTGTCACAAGTCATGGTGCCCCTGAGGCAGGGGTGGGCAAACTTCTTGGCTGGTGGGACTGAGTCAGAAGCTAACAGGGCCTCCCCCGCCACCCGCGTCTCCCCTCCCTCCCTGTCCCTCTGTTCACACCCCTTAGAGCTGGCGTTCCCCCGAGGCCCACGCGCAGCCTCTGCTTTTCTCACTGGTAAGTTGTGATGGTCCATTCCCTGTGCCTGGTATGTTCGTCTTTTTGATGCAATTGTAAGTGGAACTGTTTTCCTTATTTCTTCAGTTCACTGTTGGCGCGCGTTTCTGTGCGTCAATTTTGTGCCCTGCAACCTTACTGAATGTGTTTGTTAGTTCTAACAGTTTTTAATGGATTCTTTAGGGTTTTCTATATTCAAGGTGGGCAAAAGTAGGCTTACGGTTGCTCGTATGGAAAATAATACAATGATTAATGAACAATAATACCAGGATAAACTCGGTCTCAGCTCCTCACCACTCTAAGCCTACTGTGGTCCCACCCTGTTCAATACTGCGGGGACACACTCCCCTTCAAACAATGCGCTTCACTTTCCAATATGGATGCATTTTACTTCCTTTTTAAGTTTAATTTTTTTAAAATATAATTTTATTGATTTCAGAGAGGAAGGAAGAGAGAAAGATAAAAACATCAATGGTGAGGATCACTTACTCTCCGTGGACGAGCCCAAAACCCAGGCATGTGCCCCGACCGGGAATTGAACCGGGACTTCCTGGTTCATAGGTCAACACTCAACCACTGAGCCATGCTGGCCGGGCTCCCCCCACCCCCACCCCTATTTTCTCTGGCTGGGACTTCTCGTACTTTGTGGAATGAAAGTGGTGAGACTGGGCGTCCTTGCCTTGTCCCTGATCTTGGAGGGAAAGCTTCTAGCTGTTCCTGTTGAGTGGGATGTGGCTGTGGGCTCGCCATAATGGCCTCTACTGTGTTGAGTACATGCCTTCTATGTCCCCTGTGTTGAGAGTTTGTATCGTGGATGCATGTTGAGTTTTTTCACACCTTTTCTGCACCTGTTGAGAGGGTGATGTGCTTCTGGCCTTCACTGTGTTACTGTGGTGCATGGCGCGGACTGATCTGTGGACGTTGAGCCATCCTTGCATCCCTGGAATAAATCACACTTGATCTCTGTGCTATTTTTGAACCATTTCTGTATGTCTAAGATTATTGCCCAAGAAAAGGTTTAAAATACTATATACTGTTTTGGAATAAGTATAAATGCTGTCAAAATACAGCCGTTTCTATGGACATGAGCACCAAATTCAAGAGAGTGGTTGCCCGCAATCAGGAGAACACAATTAGGGAGGTGTATAGAGTGGTGGCTTCAACTCTGCTTGCACTAGTTTTCTTTATAAGCTGCAGGATAGATAGTAAGGTCGGTATTGCATTATTCTTTGCGATTTTGTATGTGTGTTTTTATAACAAAGTATTCAAGGAAAGTACTCATTTAAAAAGACAATACAGAACTCATGGCAACCCATGCCATGAATCTGTGACTGTCCCGGAGCCCCGCCCCCGCCCCCGCCCCCGGTTCCAGACGGAAGCTCTTGGCCTGAAGAACGCGGTGGTGTCAGTCAACCACCGCTTTGCAGAGCCTCTGCCGGCTGCATCTGAGAGGAGAGGCCTTCCTCCTGGGATGCCCTCTGTGCGGGCGGGAGGCGGGTGGGAGGGGAGGCAGAGGGAAGGGAAAGAGGGAAACCCTTCCAAGGCGAGTGTCCGTGCCCCGAGCTGGCCCGGTCCACCTGCCCCTCGGGAGGCGCGGTCTCTGCCTGAACCCACACGGGTGTGAACATTGCTGTTGGCATCAATGACCTGTCGCTTCAGCTGCCAACAGTGGCCAGTGCCTAGCAACCACACAGCATCCCCCAAACATGCCCCGCCCTCTGGGTCCCCATGGAGACCGTCACTCTCCTACTGCTCCCAACTTTGGGGGACGCATTACACACCCTTCCCAGCTCCCCCACCTCCGAGTCGCAGGGGGGTGTGGATCGGGCCAAGAGAGCAGCAAAGGGACGCTGTGGCCCGTCCCTCCCACAGCCAGGTGACTCTTGTTCCTTTTAATGCCCGGCTGCAGCCCCAGGCCACACGCCGGATGCTGGGAGCCGTCCCTCCCTGAAGGCTCTCTAGAGACAGGAGACACGGAGCGGCCAGGAAAACGGGGGGCTCTGTCGACAGGTGGGGACACCCAGCCGTCCTGAGCTCAGCTGCCTTCCCCGCTTGCCTCTGGCCGGGCGTGGGAACACCAGGCAGCCCGTGTTGCTGGTGGCCTTCCAACGGCAACTCTACCCCTCACCCCTCCGCCCTCCGCCCCTCTCCCCTGGGTGAGACACAAGGCCAGGGCGACGGGTGTGACAACTAGCACCTGCCCTCCACGCTGAGTCACACAAGCCTTCTCACCACCCCCCGTCCAGCCCCCGGCTCTCCCAGGCTGGGGGGGCGAGCAGTGCCGACCAAAGGAGAGGCCTGTGTCCGCCCGGGGCGCCCACCCTCCTGCTCAGACCCCGAGCCCCCGGCCCAGCCGCTGAGCAGCTGGAGGCGCGTGGGGCGCCGGGCAGCCTCGCCCAGTCCCGGGGGCACTGCCCCTGCGGGCGAGACTGGACGGAGTGTGTCCCAGCCAGCAGGACAGGGCACATGACGCATGGCCAGGCGGAGCGGGGAGAGGCAGGAGGCAGAGCGGCCGAGAAGGACTGGGGCACGCCTCTCAGTGGCAGAGTCCTCCCTCTCACTGTCCCCTCCTCACGGGCAAACGGGGAGAAGCAGCACCTGACAGATGGTAATAAAGGTTACAAATGTGTGTGTGTGTGTGTGTGTGTGTGTGTGATATACATGGATATGTATCTGCGTGGGAATGTGTGCATGTGTGTGTGAACATATATGTGTATGCTATACGAACACGTGCATACATATGTAAATGTGTACCTGTGCGAATGTATCTGGATATGTGTGTGTGCTGTGTTACAATGTAAGTGTGTGAACATGTGTGTGCTATATGAACAGGTGCACATGTATAAATGTGTACATGTGTACATGTATCTGGATATATGTGTGTAGTTGTGTGAATATGTATGTATTTGTATGCTATATGAGCATTGTGTGCATATATGTAAATGTAGATCTATGAATATATTTTTGGATGTGTATGCTGTATGAATGTGCATGTGTGTATGTATATGACTATGTAATGTGTGTATAGGTATGTGACTATCACATTGCATACAGAGTGACTGTTACATGACTATTTCCATGTCCCCGTCCCCAGCCTCCCATGGCCCATCCCACCCCCGGGCAGGCCTCCCAGCTACCCCTTCCTCCCAGAGCCCCCCGCCCCCAGCCTGCCCCTCCCTGAGGGAGCCCTGGCCTGAGAGGCTCGGCCGTCCCAGGCCGGGCACCCCAGCCTTGTGGGCAGCAGCGTGGCTGGTGTGCCCGCTGTAGCTAGAACCGCTCACCTGCCTGCCCAGCAGGTCACCAGAGCCATCCCACCAACCCACACGTCCAGGTCACACCAGTCACCCCAATCACCCCGATTCCTCATCCAGACCGCCGCCTCCCTGTCTCCGTGCACGCCCCCCTCTGACCCAAACGGCCACCTGCCGAGCCCTCGGGCACCCTGGACACGCCCTTCCCATCCTAAGTGTGTACCATTCCCTGGTGCGTACGGACACATAACGAAGTGTCCGTATTAAGTCACCCGACCCGATGAGTTCCGACGTGTGCCCGCGGGGCCATCGCCACAGCTCGCGCCCTGGACACGCCGTGGCGTCCAGACATCCTCTCCCCCTCCATTCCCTCCAGCTTCCCACACAGGGCATCGCTGTGGCTACACATCTGTATTTCAGATCACTTCTCTCTGCCTCCCCTCCCAGCCCGGACAGAGGGCATAATAGGCCACACGGAATAATACGCCATAAATACGCTATGCACTATTGTCTGTCTTCTGTTATGCGACACAGTTATTTTATTATTGAACTAGAGGCCCGGTGCATGGAGCCTTAGGCCTGGCTGGCGATCAGGGCTGATCAGGGTCTTCCTTCGTTCCGCGCCACCCCCTGGTGGTCAGTGCAGGTCATAGCGAGCAGTCGAATTCCTGGTCGGTCGAACTCCCAATGGGACAATTTGCATACTAGCCTTTTATTATATAGGATATAGGATGTTGGAATGTAGCAACGGTTGGTTCTCTTATTACTCAGTAACGTTCGCTGTGTAGACACCGAAGCTTGCCTCTCCGTTCACGGCGGCTAGGCACGTGGGCTGTTTCCAGATGTTGGGGATCACAGATAAAGTCTCTGAACGTTCATGGGCCAGCGTTTCCGAGGAATAACATTTGCATTTCTCTCGGGTAGGTATCCAGGCGGGAGAGGCTGGGCCACGTGCTCAAATATGTCCCAGAGAAGACGCGGAAGTTACGTCGCTACCAGCAGCGAGAGTTCCCGCATCTCTGCCAGCACTTAATACTCGGGCTTTAGGATGTGTCATTGTAACAGACGTGCAGTGGTTCCTCACGCGGTTCCAATGTGCATTTCCATAATAATTATGTGGAGCATATTTTCATTTTCTTATTTGTTAACTATGTGTCTTACTTGGTGACGGGTCTGTTCAAACCTCCTGCCCTTTTGGAGGTGGGAGTAGTTTGTTCTCAGGATTTAGCTGTAAGAGTTGTTTATATCGTGAATGTACAAGTCGGATGTTTGCATTACAAATATTTTCTCCCAGCCTGTGACTTGTCTTATTTCATAATAGTGTGGTTTGAAGAGCTAATTTTTTCTATTTTGAGGAAGTCAAATTTATTGATTTTTTTTTCTTTTATACTTGGTGGCTTTGGGGCCCCTTTAAAAAAATTATTTGCCAAATTCGAGGTCATGAAGATTTCTTTTAAAAGTATCGCAGTTTTGCCTGTTACATTCGGCCCTGTGACCTCTGTCGAGTTGACACTTTGAGTGGCGCAAGGAAAGCGCCTGTATTTGCTTCGTGTGGCTCCCAGCTGTCCCGGGGCCACCGCTTGAGGAGGGCGCCCTTGACTGACCTGGCACCTTCGTCAAAAACCAGCTGCTGAGAGCGATGGGCCGTCTCTGCCCTTTCCGTGGACTCTGACTCCTCGTGAAATTTGAACCAGGAGCCGGGAGCGTCCTGTGAGTCGGTGCCGGCCCCGTGCTTCCCTGGGAAGAGGGACGGCGAGGGCTACAGAAGACCATCCGCCTGGGGATCAGCTCAGCAAGGACAGTCCCAGCCCCGCTGCAGCCCCCGCTCCACGGCCCCGCCCCCTGCAGCCCAGACACGGAGACGTGTGAACGCTGAGGGCGAGGCGCGCACAGCTTCTCATTTATCCCAGGGCAGCGATGGCGAACCTGTGACACGCTGTCAGAGGTGACACGCGAACTCATTTTTTTGGTTGATTTTTCTTTGTTAAATGGCATTTAAATATATAAAATAAATATCAAAAATATAAATCTTGCCCTAACCGGTTTGGCTCAGTGGATGGAGCGTCAGCCTGGGGACTCAAGGGTCCCAGGTTCGATTCCGGTCAAGGGCATGTACCTTGGTTGCAGGCACATCCCCAGTGGGGGGTGTGCAGGAGGCAGCTGATCGATGTTTCTCTCTCATCGATGTTTCTAACTCTCTATCCCTCTCCCTTCCTCTCTGTAAAAAATCAATAAAATATAATATATATATATAAGTCTTTGTTTTACTATGGTTGCAAATATCAAAACATTTCTATATGTGACACGGCACCAGAGTTAAGTTAGGGTTTTTCAAAATGCTGACACGCCGAGCTCAAAAGGTTCGCCATCACTGTTAGGGCTTCACACCCGTCGCTCACACTGGCCAGTGACCCCAAAACCACACAGCAGAGGCGTGGCCCCGGGTGCTGGGGGCCCTCCCTCCACGCCACGGACTCGCTCATCTCCCTCCTTCTGCGTCTCCACCTCCTCATCCCGTCGACTCAGAATCACAGGGTTTTCCTTTTGCCTGGAACAGCCTCAGGAACGAGGGGGCGAGCGAGGGGGCAGACAAGGGGCCGCCATCAAACCGCACCCGGCCCCTCGTCTTCGTGGCCGCCGAGCCACTGTTTGCCCGGGAGCCCTGGCCGCCTGTTTACCTTCGACGGCCAGGCATCTGAGCACACACACGGGCTGTTTGCCTCACGGGGAGGGAATGTTCCCGCCGTCGGGACGGCAATCAGCGGAGCCATCCATCACCCGCCTCCCTGACAGCCCTGGTCCACCCCACCCCGCCCGCTCCCCGCGCCCAGACGCCGAGCTGCCAGGCACAGCGAGTTAAGAGTCATGGGGCTTCATTAAACAAAAATTCCACCTTAAGGAGCTCTCTCTCTCTCACCATGTTTTCTCTAAAAACCCCGTCATCGCCCTAATCTGGGGCAAAATATTCACACCCGCGCCCCAGGTCTGTGCTGGCGGGGAACCTGTGCCCGCCCCCCTGTCCGTGAGCGGGGCAGAGACCGAGGGGCGCACAACCCCGAGAAACACAGGAATCGAGGAGTCGGGGAGGGAGAACTATTCCTGCTACGGAAAGAAGGTAATTCCGACCAAAGTAGAAAGCACGAGCCAATAATCACAAAACGATGGGCCTATGAGAGCGCACCCGGGCCGCCCACCCCAGGACGCCGGTCAGAAACGGAGCGAGGCGCGCGGGACCAGGCGTGAGGACGGGGTCCCTGCACTACGACATTTCATGGCGCTACTTCTGCACAGGCAGCAGCACATCTTCAAAACCCAAAACTGGGGCACGTGACCAAGCAACACAACACCTCTGCTTTCTAGTACTGCTGACCTACAGTGAACTGAACATCGCCACGGAGAATCAGTGTGCAGCGAGTGCTTACAACGCAAGCTCCTCCAGTGCGGTTCCTTCCTGCTCAGAACGCTGCCCACTGGGTCGGATTCTTGGGAAGAGACAGGCGAGGCCGTTTCTAGATCTACAATAACTGTGTGTCCTTTCTTTAATCTCATGTCGATATTCTGAACATCAAATCACCCCAGAAACAGTCCTAGCTCACAACGTGCTGTTCTGGGCATCGATGCTTGAGGCTGCCCACGTCCTCAAGAGTCTGCCCTAAAGTGAAAGGAAATGTTGAAAACAGGCCCCTCGGATGCAGGTGTCGTCGGACAAGAGACGCCTTGCGAAGGAGCCAGCCGTCAGCCACGGCAGCGCGGCGAGCTCTCCGGGCCCAAATAAACCCGAGATACTGCGGAGAGGACGTGCCACTCTCAGCACCAGGAGCCCTCGCCCTGAGCACACACCACCTGCTGTTTCCGGGCCCCCCTCCAGCAGTCACTCCCCAGGAATGTCCCGCCCCTCCTCGCTGTCTGGCTGTCCCTCCTGATGAGAAAATTCTCCTACGTAGGTGAGGAATGGCGCTCATTTCTCACACGACTGAAGCAACGGCCCCCTTCATCCCCGAGTGTGGTGGCCTCTGAGCGAGCCCGGGGTCCCCCATACCCAGGGTTCCCCATGCCCAGGGTCCCGCGAGCCCGGGGTCCCCCTTGCCCAGGGTTCCCACATGCCCGGGGTCCCCCCTACTCGGGGTCCCCCATGCCTGGGGTCCCCCATACCCAGGGTCCCCCATGCCCGGGTTGCAGGCTGGATCCCCAGCAGGGGCGTGCAGGAGGCAGCTGATGGATGTTACACTCTCACATAGATGTTTTGCGCTCTCCATCTCCCTTCCTCTCTCTCTGAAAATCAATAAACTCTTCTTTGAAAAGGAAAAGAATTATTATACGGCTACAGTAAGTGAGACAGTCAGATATTGGCACAAGGTTAGGGAATAGATCAACGGAACAGAATAGAAAGTAGAGACACACAAGAAGGGAGCGGGTATGTTTGTCTGTTAAGAAATATAACACACACCTTTGGGGAAAAAGAGTAGACATACCAGGTGTACCGGTTAATAATGCGGATTTTTTTCAATAGATGGAGTTACACATATGTTGATATACATGCGATTTGATATGTGTGCTATATTGTTGTATTGACAACAAGCTTCAAAACTTCATATGTCAAATTTGCTGAAGGTGTTAACATCATAGATATTTTTACATTTAAAAATGTCGAATTCTGTGCCAAAAAAAGAGCATTGGCGGAAAGTTTTAATTCATTACTTTATTTTGAAGAAAAGTACTACTGAATACTTCGGGAAGCTTATGGTTAACATGCTCCATCTCAAGATACTTGTGAACACTGGTTTAAACGCTTTAAAAGTGATTATTTCGATGTGAAAGACAAAGAACGTCCAGGTCAACCGAAAAAGTTTGAAGGCCAACAATTACAAGCATTTTTGAATGAAAATGCGTGTCAAAGTCAAAAACAACTCGCAGAAAGATTAAACGTTGCTCAGCAAGCAATTTCCGATCATTTACAAGCAATGGGAAAGGTTTTAAAGGAAGGAAAATGGGTGCCACATCAACTGGATGAAAGACAAATGGAAAACCGAAAAGTCATCAGTAAAATGTTGCTTCAACGGCACAAAAGAAAGTCTTTTTTGCATCGAATTGTGACTGGCGGTGAAAAGTGGATTTATTCTGAGAATCCCAAACGCACAGAATCATGGTTTGATCCAGGTCAACCATCAACATTGACTGCCAGGCCAAATCGCTTTGGAAAGAAGACAATGCTCTGCGTTTGGTGGGATCAGGAAGGTGTGGTGTATTATGAGCTTCCCAAACCAGGTGAAACCGTTAATACTGATCGCTACCGACAACAAATAATCAATTTGAACCACGCTCTGATCATAAAACCACCAGAATGGGCCAGAAGACACAGCAAAGTAATGTTGCTTCATGATGACACACCATCACACACTTCAAAACCAGTTAAGGACACGTTAAAAGATCTTGCCTGGGAGGTATGAACCCACCGCCGTATTCACCAGACCTTGCTCCCTCAGATGACCACTTGTTCCAATCGATGGCACACGCACTTTCTGAGCAGCACTTCAAAGGGTACGAAGAAGTGGAAGATTGGGTCCCTGAATGGTTTGCCTCCAAACAAGAAAAGTTCTATTGGGACGGTATCCACAAATCACCTGAAAGATGGGGAATGTGTAGCTAGCAATGGACGTTACTTTGAATGAAGCACTTTTGATGTTTCTCTTGAAATTATCGTGTTTTCTTTGATTACAAAATCCGCCATTACTAACCGGTACACCTAGTACATGTTCGGCCAATCCATCTCCAACCGATGTGGGAAGAACATCTGCAGCAGCTGGAGCTGCAGCAAGCAGTCACCGGAGGGGAGGGAAGAGCCGGCGACCCTACCTCCCTCCGTACTTGGGAAATACTGTGTAGAGCATGGCTGGGTGGGGACCACAGTGGGGGGCCTCTGGGGGCCGGGGCGTGGGTGTGGGCTCCTGCTGGGATTTACAGGGGGAGGGGGGACCTGTATGAGGCCCTGGAACAAAACCAGGGCCTTTCGTTTATTTATGCCCAGAGGTTTTTACACCTGAGCCCGTGGAGACCCGTGAATTGTGAATCAGCAATAAACCGAATCAGCAATAAACCCTCTCTTCAAGCCCGGGGCGGGGGCGGGGGGACCGCCCCCCAAAACCTTCCCAGGCAGGTCAGGAAAGCGCGGCCATGAAGGGGCCGGGGCCACGGTCCCATCCCCTCTTCACCCCGGAACCTGGCGGGGCTCCGGGCAGCCCTTCCACTTCCGCCCCGGACCAGAGAGAGGCCAGCCTGCTCCCGCTCAGGCGCGTCCCGAGCGAGCGGGCACCTCGCTGGCCTTGCTTCATGCGGCTGGTTGCTTTCTAACGGGTTTGCTGTCCACGTCACTAATGTCTGTGATTGTAACGTTCTCTCCTTCCTGTTTTCAGAACCAATTTTTATTTGAGAAGAAGGAGGTCTGTTTACTCAGGCCTCTGCCAATCAGTGTGTCCCGCCAGGACAGGGAGAGGAAGTCAGGGTGGAAAAGGCACTCGCCGTCCCGGTCCCTCAGCGAGGGGCACGGGGCTCAGACCAGGCCTTCTGCACCAACCGCACGCCCTTGGCCCTGTCCAGCTGCCACGGCCCCACGGCTGGACCGGAAACACACCCTTCAGTTTGTTAACATGCTAATCCCGTGAACCCCGGGCCCTATAGGAACTCGGCACGCCAGGCCCTGGCCATCTTCTGTGTGTGAAACCGTCTCCCACGCAGAGCGCCAGGGTCGGGGGAGGGCCCGGGACTCAGGTGCCCCGCAGCCTGCAGCACGCGTGGCCTTGGCCTCGGACCCAGGCTCCTCCTATTCCGACAGCTCCTGAGGCTTGGGCAGGGGCGGCGCTGGGGGACCCCAGGAACACGAAACCCTGGCCCAGCCTTCCCACAGCGGCCGGGGACATGGGCTTTCAGCGAGGGGGTCCCAGTGCTATGGGATTGCAGGGTGCACGGCCCCCACCCGCCCCTTCCCTCAGGGCCCCTCGCCCCGCAGCGACCCCACCCACGTGGGCAGGAGCCACCACCTACACGGGCCAGGTTTATTCCCAGTTCTCCTCGGGCAGCGGTTTATCCAAAAGCGTCCTCCCACCACGTCCATGGCCACCCAGCTCTGACCTGGCCACCCTGCACCTGAAGAGCAGTCAGACCCACCGTCAGGGCACCACGTGGGCGGGCCCTTCACAAGCAGCCGCCCCCCTGAGAGCAGGAGGCGCTGCTGCCCAAGGGCAGGGCACACGCTTCCCCGAGGGATGCTCCATGAGGCCAAGCATCCTCGTCCTGGACACGGCAGGTGCGGCTGAGGCGGCCGGATCCAGGGCTGGACGGTGGCAGGAACAACGCAACCTGGACACCAAGTCGGCTGGGCTGTCCCTCCAAGCGGCTCCTCCCGCTGCTCGGGGATGTTCCCGCAGCCCTGGTCACCTGGACACCCACACCCACGGGGGTGCTCACACCCACAGGGCCCCCACACCTAGGGGAACCCCACACCCATGGGGGCGCTCACACCCACAGGGGCCCCCACACCCACGGGGGCGCTCACACAGCTGCCCGTGCCCAGGCTCTGTGGACTGGTCGCCTGTAGCTCCGGGAAGCAGAGGTTTGGAGCATCAAGTGGCCACAGTGAGATTAGAATAAGGACCCCCCCCCTGGGCGGAGAAAGTGCCCCAATCGGCACAGGGGGGTCTGGTCGCTGCGGGGACACCAGGGGGAAGTCTTTACAGACACCCTTTGCTCAAACCTCGGTGCAGCTGGTCTGTCTTTATGCACCAACCATGTGCCTATTCACCCGACGTGCTTGCCCTGGGGCGGGGGCGGGGGCGGGCCCATCCCTCTACCGCACCGTACACCTGCCTCTATCCTCTCCCGGCAGACGGACGGACGGACGGACGGACGGAAGTGTGTCTTTGGGACAAGGTCTCTGCCGCCAGCTAGGACCAGCGGCACAGTCTCCCTGGCCAGCGCCAGTCTCAGCAGGAAGGGGAGGGGAGGGCAGGGGATGGGGGGGAGGGGAGGGGAGGCGGTGAATGACAGTACCAGCGTCTGGTAGAGCCTTTATTGTGCAGAAAGGCTTTCTGCTGATTGTCTTGGCGACGGTGTCAGAACAAAAGCAGAGACAGCTGCAGGTTCGACAACACAAGAGCGCTGCCCGGGCTCACTACACCATCCCCGGGGCCGACCAGGCACCAGGCAGGCGACGCATGACGTCATCTGTGCCCAGGCCCTGACGGCCGGGAGGAGAGGAGAGGAGAGTTCAAGGTGGGCCCTCGTCACAGTCTGCGTGCGAGCCGTCTACGCGGGAAAGGGCGTCCCGGACGGAGCAATCCCTTCACCGTGAACCTGGTGAGCGGGGCCGCCGGCGTGTCCTCCTCCTGCAGCACAGACACGGCGCCCCCACGCTGACCTGGGACGCGCGCGAGAGCGCCTGTCGGCGATAGTGTTTCCTTCCGACCCTGAGGCGCCCGTGTGCCCAGATGAACCGACAACACGCGTGGCCACAGAGAAGAAGTCGTTGCATCTTTGGAGACCGGGGTGCGCTCACAGAGAAGTGTCGACGCGCGCGTCCAGGAGGCTATGAGGCAGGCCACATCCGAGGTGTCGTACTGGCTGTCGGGCACGTCTGGGGCGCGGCGGCCCCGTCATACAGCGGGGACCCCGAGGAGGAGGACGGCCGGGCCCGGGGGGCCCAGGGCGGCGGGGTGGGGGGCAGGCCCCCGGAAGAACGGGGCCCCCAGCCCGCTGGGCATCGAGGCCTGCTGAGCGCCCGGTGTGCCGGCGCCGCTGCTCACGGACCACAGGCCGGGGTACTGGCTGCAAGGGGAGGACACGCCATCAGGGACCCGGCGCTGGGCCCGGACCATCAGAGACCCCGAGCCGGGCCCAGACCAGCGCAGGAGGGGCCCCCAAACCCTGCTCCTGAGAACCGGGGACACGGCCTTCCAGCCCGCAGTTCCCATGTTAGACCCACTGGGGCGCGTGTCAGCGTCACAGCTGTCCGCCAGGAGAGCCGCCGGGAAGCCGGCCGCAGGACATCGGCACATCCGCCAGGGGCCCAGCCCTCAGCGTGTGCTATGGAGACTCCAGGACAGGAACCCAGAACCCCAGATGGACTGAACCCCACGTCCGAGGATGTGCTTCACGAGGCAGCTGTGTGACCCCCCCACCCAGGGACCTCGGGATGGAGACGACATCCCGAGAGCCCTGGCCTGCAGACGCGTCCCTCCACGAGTCCCCCCACCAGGCGCCAGGCCCTGAGCTTGGGGCTGGAACAGCTGGGCTGCCACCCCTGGGCACTGGGCACAGCAGAGAGGAAGGGCCTAGGGATCGAGCCACAACCCGGGCATGTGCCCGTGACCGTCATCAAACCCAGGACCCTTCAGTCTGCAGGCCGACGCTCTATCCACTGAGCCACACCAGCCAGGGCTAAAATTGCTTTTTAAAAATGCCTTTCTCCTCCACAGAACCCGTCTACGAGCGAAGGAGACTTGTGCTGGGCGGGCTGTGTTCACCAAGCTCACATGGACTTGAACTTGCCAACAAGCCTGGGGTCAGAGGTGCGGCGACACCCGGGTCCCAGCGAAGAGGAACGCGGCTCTGAGCTGCCGGGAGGACAGGGCAGTGCCGAGGCCTCAGGGGTCCCCGCGGCCAGCACCCCATTTGTAACCACGGGTCACACATTGACGTGCGGGGGTCTCGGTGACCTCAAGCCCTCGAAAGTTGGCTGGTTTGTAGACACTTCAGTTCTCATTACAGGGGCACCATTTCCTGGGCACATCTGGGGTTCTGTGACAACGCGCTGCATCGCCGTGGGGGTCGAGGTGACGTCCACAGACCCGCCCGGAGGGGAGCCCCACGCCCGGTCCTGTCCTGCCTCTGAACGGGTCTCCTCGTCGGGAAATGGACCTGGCTTCTAGCTCTGTCAGCTTTTATTGTAAGAATCCAACGAGGAAACGCAACCCAGGTGCCGACCCGCTGGGCCTCTGAGCCCGTCTCCTTCTGCGTAACTTTCCAGCTAATGGGTCAGTCACCCGCCTTCACCAGGGACCAGCACGCATGCTCACGGCTTCGACTCCCAACAGGAAGGCCAACCGATGCATGTCCTTCATTACTAGCTCCTGCCGAAGAAGATTCTGGAAACCTACTCTTAAGCCCGAACTGGCGGTTACGGAACAGCCCGGGGTGTAAAGTCCCGCGTGAGGAACACGTCAATGACACCCGCACGGGGCCCGGGGGAGGACGGATCGCGTGGGCTCCGCACGAGCCACGTAACTGCCTGCTGTGCTGTGCGCCTGCCCCTGACTGACACTGACACTGTCAACTGCAGCTGAAAAATGTTCAATCCTTTTCTAAAAATTTACCTACTGACCCCACAGCCCTGGGAGGAGGCCGAGGCGGGGGCTCCTGTGTCCTTTCCTTAAGGAAACGAGGCTGGGGTTTCAGCGGCTGTCGGCCCCGGAACACGCAGCCCCCACACCCAGAGCCCAGGCCCGAGCAGAACCCCGCGGGACCTGGGACCCCTGCACAGCCCTGGCGAGTGGTCAGCCTACACGTGAAAACCCCACCCACAGGTCAAGGGCAGGATCAAGGCCCGCGAGTGGACACGGCATGCAGCCAGGCACAGGGGTCCCTGCTCAGCCGCACCGCTCCCCGCGCAGACGTTACCTGGCGCCCGCAGGTGGGCCGGAGCCGGCGCTCACGGGCAGCACGCCGGTGTGGGCGTGGGCGGGCACCCCGAGGCCCGGCCAGTTGTCGTGGGGCTGGAGCATGGACACGCAGGCAGGCGAGGAGTCGGAATAGGCTGCGGGGGCAGGAGAGCGTGGTTGTCGGCGGGGTCCTCCAGGAGCGACAGGTGCAGCGCACAGTCCCCAGGACGCAGCCACCAACCCGAGCGGGCCTGCGCTTCCCTGTGCAATGCGCCCTCAGCCCTTCCTGCAGCCAAGGCTCCGGGGTGCGGGCCAGGCTCCCAGGTGCGGGCCAGGCTCTGAGCGAGGCTGAGTGAGGCCCCGGAGCTGCTGGAGCTGCTATGAGCGCAGCCGGGCTCTGCCCGAGGGGCGGCTGTGCCCTGCGACCCCCTGCCTGGGTGTGAACGCGCACCCACTACGCACCCCGCTGCACGAGGCTTTGCCTTGTCCTTAGAGCCGCGGCCGCCCGCAGACAACCTCCCCTCCTTCGACTGAGGACTCACCCCTTTCACCTCCCTGTCCCCAAACAGTTCTTAAGAGCTGAGGGCTGGGGCCGCTGTGGCTCTGGGAGGTTTAAAGGGGACCTTCTCGCCGGGGCCCAGCCTGGGGGGGAACGAGCCCCAGCGACCCCCTCCTTCCCAGGGAGCCCTGTCCCGGCCCAATGGCGTGGCTGCCTGAGCGCATTCCTCAGCTGTTGCTCCTCCGGGAGGCGGTGCGACAGCCAAGGAAAGGGCCACCTGAGGCCAGGGACCCCGGCTGGCGCCCAGAACCACCAGGGCAGAGCCTGGGGCGGCGACAGGCTGCGGGGACGGGACCCCACCCTCGGACAAACACGGGGCTCTGAGCAAGCGGGGGCTGCTGTGCCGGCCGAACACCCCCACACCCCTTGGGGAGGCTGAGGAGACCCCAGGCCTGGGCGCAGGGTGTGGGGTGCGGGGTGGGGGTGGGACATCCGCGCCTTCGGACCCACTGGCACAGGGCTCCTGGCCGAGGACGGGAATGGAGGACCCTTCACCGCAGGCCTGGCTTGGGTGCGTTCCTGCGAGGTCTCCTCCTCTGGGCCCTGCTGCTGCCTCCCCAGCCCCCAGGCCCCCCATCTCCCCCTCGGCCCCCCAGCACCCTCCGCGCCGCGAGGACCCCTCCACCGGGGGGCTCTGGACTTAC
>NW_005871396.1:48654-51678 GCF_000147115.1 Myotis lucifugus | reverse complement strand
CCTCCCCGCCGGGCGGGGCTGGACCAGGTGCTCCCCCTCCAGCCGCCATCAGACCTGCCTCCCTCTGCTCGCTCACAGGTTCCCAGGGGAAGCGGGACTTGGAGCCGCCTGGCCCTCAGCAGCCCCCTCAGCAGCGTCTCCCCCAAACCAGCGCGCTGACCTGCCCTCCCAGAGCCGGGCCTCTAAGGAGACACCACCTTTGTTCCCAAGCATCGCTCCTCAGTCGGCCCTGCAGTCCTCAGTCAGGAACAACACGCGAACCGTCCAGAGCGGCTCCCACAGCCGGCTCCCCTGCCGCCGCACAGACTCTAACCACCCCCAGGTCTCAGGGCTGTCCCGCCCGGGGAGGGGGGGGGCGCCTGGGGGCCGAGGAGAGAGGCGGGAACCTCCCCCAGGCCTCCCTGGAAGGTGCCGTGGGGGGAGCAGAGGTTCGAGGCCCCGGGCCCGGCGGGGCTGGAGAGGCAGCACAGGGCCCTGAGCCTCTCCCAGCCAAAGGGGTCTGCCCGCCGCACACAGACCCGGTCGGCTCCGCTCCCGCTCCCAGCAGAGGCGACAAACCGTACATTGGGAGAAGCCGGACTGCTGGCCGTCCCCGGGGTCGTCCATTGCGTCCTTGTGGTCGCTTCTGTCCAAAAAGCGTATTGCAGCATCAGAGAGGAGAACACGTGGAAAACAGCGTTCGCAGCTACGGCTCGTTTCTGCCCAAAGGGGCAGCGACTCGCTCACCTCTCCTTCGCGTCCAGGAAGGCTTTGGCGAAGGGGTTGTATTTAATCTTGAGAGCTGTGATCTGAAAAACAAGAAGCCGCATGTCCTGTGTATTGGCGACAGCCGGAGGTTTAGCGGCACTAAGACAAGGGGAGGCCCCCCGAGTCCCGTGTAAATATCCAAATATGACCCCACTCCTCTCCGGGGTAGTTTCCCAGGTGGGTCCAAGTGGCTGGGGAGTGGCACCATTTCATACAGAATAGCACGGTGGCCCGGCCGGCGTGGCTCAGCGGTTGAGCATCAACCTGTGAACCAGGAGGTCATGGTCGACTCCCCATCAGGGCACATGCCCGGGTTGTGGGCTCGATCCCCAATGAGGGGCGTGCAGGAGGCAGCCGATCCATCATGGATGTTTCTCTCCCTCCCTCTCCCTTCCTCTCTGAAATCAGTACAAATAAATTAAAAACAAAAACAGAACAGCACGTTTATGGAAAGTTCTTACTGGCCCATTTCTAAGTGGAATTCACAAGACCCTGGGCCTCCTGCTGACAACATTCTGTGCATCAACCAACACGCGGAGCTCGAACCCGAGCCGCTCGGCAAACAGCGACCTGCTCGCTCCAGCGGGCGGTTCACACCCACAGCTCCGCCTCGGCCTGGACGCGGGCACTAGCAGCGCCTCGTTTCTAGGCAGCACCCGGGTCCCAGGTGGACGTGGGTGCCCCTTTCAGGGAGATTCCAGAATAGGAGCTGCCCCCCCGCCCCCCAGCCTGTTGAAGAAAGCCTCAGGCTTCTACCTAAGTGTCTGACACATCCTTGCCTGTGGAGGTTGTAGACGCCTCTAGTTCAGACACCGTTACAGAGTCACAGGTGGCAATGCTCGCACGAGGACTTATTGAAACCCTTCTCCCCTCTGCCCGGTTTTGTGGGAAATCATTTGAAAATCGAGAAAGCCGAGTGTCACAGGACCTCGCTCATGTGGAATCTAATGAACGAAAGGAACTGACGACAAAACGAGACCCGAAGCCGGGAGGCCTGGAGCAGGCGGGCACGTCTCCATGTGGGTGGGGGACGGGAAGAGAGAAACCGAAGGACTTCCACAAACTCACTGCACAGCCCCTGGGCACGGGCAATAGGGGGTGAAGACCTGGGGGGTCGGGGGGCATGGCCAATATCTGTAATACTATCAACCATGAAAGTATGTTTTAAAAATAAAAATAAAAAGTCATTTGGTGACAAAACACACTTATTTGTAAAGGCGCTGGTGTTTGGTCTGAGGGACACTCATCGCACTGGCCGCCCCTCCCGGGACTCTGCCTGGAACAGGCCCCCCCGCACCCCCTCGCCCCCTCGCCCCTCACCTCCTCGTTCTGGTAGGCCGTCACCGCGATGAACTGCGTCTCGGGGAAGCAGTGGCTGGTGATCATGCGCTGGGGGCCGCCCACCCGCACAATGTGGATTCGAGGCTCATACTTATGCAAGGAGTTCAGCATGATCTGGGGGACACAAACACGGCGTGGAGGCATGTCCCATTGGGGTCCCAGACACCCGCTGCCCTGCCGTGGAGGAGAAGGCACCCCATGCCGACCCCCCAACCGCCCATGGCTCCCAGTGCTCCTGGGGGTTTCCCCTCAGGCGCCCCCCCCCCAAGGAGGAAGGAGTGCCAGGGGCTACACGGCATCGAAGGCCACGGGGCCGGGTGACAGCTGGGACGTGGTGCCTCTCACCTCTGAAGTGGCCGCCCACCGCCAGGGAGGTGTTTGCTCTGCCCCCAGGGAAGTGGGGCTCTACATGCCCAGCCCCCCACCTGAGACCTGCCCCCCTCGGCCAGGTTAGGCTGCGCCCCTCCACATCCCCCAGGTGGTGCTGTGACCCCCATAGAGTCACTGAAGGCAACACTGACGGCTTCACTGAGGGGGTCAGGGTTAGGGTTAGGGTTAGGGTTAGGGTTAGGGGGGCTGCAGGTCTCCAGGGAGAAGGCGCCCCCCGCAAGCAGGTCCCTTCAGGGGCTCCAGGCCCCCCTCCGCGCCCCGCGCCCGGCGCACCCACCTGGCCTCCGCCGTTGAGCTTGTTGGTGAGCTTGACCTTGCTGAAGGACACGGGCGCCTTCATCCAGTGCGCCCCGAAGTTGGGCGAGTCGGGGTGGATGTAGACGCAGCTGGGCGCCTGCGGCTCGGGCTTGCCGCCCGGCACCCACTCCCCGTTCACGTACTTCCAGCGGTGGCCGTCGGCCGCCACGAAGTCCAGCAGACGGAGTACATGGCGTTGGGGTCAGGTCGGACACATTCACCTTCAGCACCGGGAACATGCGCCTGGAA
>NW_005871396.1:43069-46076 GCF_000147115.1 Myotis lucifugus | reverse complement strand
TCTGGCCTTTCAGGGCAGGCCCAGTGCGTGGCTGTTGACAGCGGAGCTTTCTGGCCAGGATGGCAGGGTGCTTCCCTGGAGGGGGCGGGGCGCTCTGGCTGTTTCTCCCCGAGGTCCCCCCCCTTCCCCCGGGGAAGCCCAGCCATCAGGGAAAAGAAAGAGGCCTTAGTTTGGGCCTTGGGATGCCACTGGTCCCCCCAAAAATAGGGGGATTTCCCCCAAATAGGGAGCACTTTACAAGAAACCACACACACCCTCAATCCCCAGAGAGCCGGGCCCAGCGGTGCAGGGACAGGCTCAGCGGGGAGGGGCACAGCTCTCAGCTCCTCTTCGGGAAGGAAAACATACATTTCTTTTTGATGATATGATCTGTGCCCGACCTAGAACATTATACGTGTGTGTGTGTGTGAAAATAAAAACCTAAGCACCGCCCCCTGTTCACGGCTCTGTGTTCTCCTCACCCTTTTCATTTTGTTCCTCCCTTATTCTCCTTTTTTATTTTTATTTTTGTTGCTGTCAGAGAGGAAAGGAGAGGGAGAGAGAGAGGGAAGCATCAATGATGAGAGAGAATCATGGATCGGCTGCCTCCTGCACGCCCCACACTGGGGATTGAGCCCACAACCCGGGCCTGTGCCCTGACCTCCTGGTTCATAGGTCCACGCTCAGCCACCGAGCACGCTAGCGGCTGAGCTTTCTCCCACGCTGCTCAGCAGACTTAACACAGCCCTGGCGAGTCCTGAACTTCACAGAAATTAAGGGTCCTAAACAGCAATCATTCCTGGCACCAGTTGGTTTACTGGTCGCTCCCACGGAAAGAAACCCAATGAAGTTTACGGTTTTTAAAGTCGCACCATATAATCCTTTAGACTCCGTGGCACTGAGCATGTTTAACAGCCCATGGGGTTGTTGGGGCATCTCTGGTTTGTGGAAAAGAATGAAGACTTGGTTTTTTGGGGGGTTTTTTAGTCTTTTTCTCAGGAAACTCCGTAGTGGCTGATCCACCCATTGTAGCCGCGGGCCATGGCGTGAGCGTGAGACAGCTGTCCCTGAGTGCGGGCGGGGAGGTGTGGCCTTTGCGGGCTGGAGCTCCATGACCAACAGCGAAGGAAGCACTTCAAGACCAAGCCCACCTCGCTGCCGTGTGGCTGTGGCCATGGCCGTGGGAGCCAGCGGCTTCGTCACACAGGACAGGGCATGGTTCCGTGATGGGCGTCCACACATTGAAAACAAACACACCTGCCGACAGGCCGAGGGTTCGAATGATGGGGGTTGTGACGTTTCTCCTGGAAACTCGGGCCATGGCTCCTTTGAAGTTCAAGGCTGCAGAGGAGCAATCAGGGTCCCTGACGTGCTGGGCTGTGGTGTCTGGGTGCCTGGTAGGCAGCTCAGGTTTCTTCCTGTGCAGTTGGGCCTCTGTCCGGGGTCCTCCTGGGAACGCGTTTATGCCCCCAATTCTAGAGCCACGATGAGAAAGCAACTACACAGAGTTGACTTTTTTCTTTAATACGTTTCTATTGATTTTTAGAGAGAGAAGGATAGATAGAAACATTGACGAGAGAGAACATCACTGATTGATCGGCTGCCTTCTGCACGCCCCCCACTGGGGATCAAGCCCACAACCTGGGCTTATGCCCTGATCGGGAATCAAACCAGCGACCTCTTGGTTCATAGGTCAACACTCAACCACTGAGCCACACAGGCTGGGCAAGAGTCGACTGCTGATGGCAGTGGAGACTGGACGGACAAACGCCTGCTTCCAAAGAGCAGGTGGGAGGGACGCTGAACAGGAGGCCCAGCGGCAGGACATTTTCCGTGAGACGCGTGCTGAGTGTGGGTGTGGGAGGAAGGAGGGGTGGGCAGAGGTCAGCAGGCAGGTGTGGGCACGGCACTGGGCAGGCTCCGTGAGGGACGGGATGCCAGTGTCCTCAAGAACTAACAGGGGGGAAAGAGGACGGACAGGAAGAAGCTGGGAAAGGCCTTCAGGATCCTGAGGACCAGCCGGGCCCATGGGCTTCCTGTAGAAATCCCGTGCACACGCAGACAGACAAACCCACAGGGGACAGTCAGAGCGGGTCACACTGAGGGGCAGCTGATGGGGCAGCTGATGGCAGCGACAAGGGCACAAGGGGCGGCAAGGGCAGGCCCAGCAGAAACCTGCCCGGGGCTTGGAGGGAGGAGGGACCAGGAGAGTGACAGACAAGGGCCAGGGCTGGGCTCTGGGCATCAGCTGGAGGCAGGGAGGGAGGAGCTAAGAGCCCACCTAACAAGCACCAGACGGGACAGGAAAAATGAGACAAAGGGAGGGTTTGGCACGTCTGTGAGAAAAGATTCCCATCGGCCATTCCCACCGCCTTTTCCAGCTGAGAAGAAGCCCCTGAGGAGGAGGCCCATTAGGAGTGAGGTTCGCACACTCTGCAGCCTGACGCACGGCTGCCAGGGACTGCCGGGCGCCACAGCCTGCACTGCCCGGACACAGGAGGGCCCGGGACACAGGAGGGCCTGGGGCACAGGAGGGCCCAGCACACAGGAGGACACAGGGCACAGGAGGGCCCAGGACACAGGAGGACACAGGACACAGGAGGACACAGAACACAGGAGGGCCCAGGGCACAAGAGGGCCCAGAACACAGGAGGGCACAGGACACAGGAGGACACAGGACACAGGAGGGCCCGGGCACAAGAGGGCCCAGGACACAGGAGGGCACAGGGCACAGGAGGGCCCAGGACACAGAAGGGCATGGGACACAGGAGGACCCGGGACACAGGAGGGCACAGGACACAGGAGGGCACAGGACACAGGGGACACAGGAGGGCACAGGACACAGGACACAGGAGGGCACAGGACACTTGAGTGCACGGGACTCAGGAGGGCACAGAACACAGGAGGGCTTGGGACACAGGATGGCACAGGATAAAGGTGTTACGGGACACAGGTTGTCACATGGCAAAATATGTTTTAGGACTCAGGAGTCTCGTGAGGAAAAGTTCTTTGTACTTTTTTTTTTTGT
>NW_005871396.1:30269-42939 GCF_000147115.1 Myotis lucifugus | reverse complement strand
TTGCTGGAAAGCTGCAGGGAAAATGCATGGGACCCAAAGTTCTCTTTGGAACAGGAACAAAGGAAGAGCCCTTCTTCCCGGGGGGGGTCCAGGACACAGGAGGGCCCGGGACACAGGAGGGCCCGGGACACAGGAGGGCCCAGGACACAGGAGGGCTCTGCGGCGTGTCCCGGGCGGGCTCTGTGGCGGCCGGGAGGAGCGGGCTCACCTGTGTGTTCTGGAAGGTCAGCCCTAAAGAAAAGGAGCGGCTTCTCTTTGTCAAGTGGTATTTCAGTTACTTTTTCTGCACATAAACTCTGAACATGGCGGCAACACCAATGTCTATTTTGCTACACACACGACTTTTCCCCTTTATTAAACGTCCTGATAGTAACATGTTTGGGATCACATGTTAATCAAATTAAAAATCAAAAATTTTCAAAAACACCCTATGAATCTTCTCTCTTGAAGAATCACATGTACGGAATCACATACAACATATTGCAAGGGGCTCCCCGCCCCCGGCTTTGTGCTGGGGTCTGTAATAAGTTGGTCAGTGAGTTCCAGTGGCTTTCTTGAATTTCACTTGCAAACGTGTGGCTGTGTCCACGTACACGCTACCCCTATTCCCACCACCTCTCCTGATCAGATGAATCCACGGGGCCTTATATCTCAAACTGAACCTTTTGGCCACTGGGGAATCATGGCAGTTCTCAAAGTTTTGGAAATAAAGTGCATACACGTTAGATGAGCGTCTCATGTTCAATCACCCTGCTTTGGGGAATGTTTTGAAGCCACAGGTATTGGCTAAATGAAACAGCACCTGCTTCTAGCAACACAGACGAATCTTCACCAAAACCAATTCTCAGAGAAATAGAAGCAAATCACTCTGAACAAGGGTGTGTGTGTGTGCGTGTGTGTGCATGTGTGTGCATGTATTGTGTGCATGTGTGTGCATGCATGTGCATGTATGTGTGTGCGTGTGTGTGCGGAAAAACCATAATCGCAACTTGCATGAAAAGCCAAATGAACGAGGGCTCATGTGTGCGTGCTGGGTGCGTTGGCTTGAAGTTAGTGTCTAACAAACGCCTATAACCCAGCGGCATCTGACGGCGCCCAGGAAGCAGACCAGAGGACAGAGGTCAGACGAAGCTGTGTCTTCAGGGATGGGGCTCCCCCCCAACCCCGGAGCCCAGAGGAACGGCCATGACATTTCTGAAAGGGCAGGAAGGGGGGCAGCCCGCATGGGGAGGCACTCTGCCTGCTTCCCGGCCACGCGGGCAGGGCGTGTGCAGCCTCCCTGCTCTCCCAGCCCACCCGCCGCTGCTGAGCTTCTTGTATGGTGAGCGTGTGGGACGGTGACCCTTTCTCCAAACCAACACCGACCTCTGTCCTCTGGTCACCGGTCCCAGACCCAGCATGGAAACAGCTCAGCACGGACATAACTCAGCATTGTCACCCTTCACGCTAATGGCGACACCGCTTCCAGGCAGCCCTCCCACAGGTCAGGACCGTCCTGTGCATTCCCGGCCAGCTCCCCACTGGCCCCTCGCCCCACCCCCCAGACCTAAGACAGAGCCTCACTGTGCGGCTCCCAGACCAGGACGGCAGGGCCCGACCTCCAGCCCGGCCCTGAGGCCCACATCTGGCCCGGCCCTCCTCTCCACGGTCCCCGCGGGATAGCAGCAAACTGAGAAAAGCAAACAGCGAGCTGTCAGGCCGGCACCCCCGCACGCGCTGCTGGGAGGCCTCAGTGCGGCCAGGCCTCGCTGGGCACCTGGGGCTCCTGTCATCCTGAGAAACGCCTGTGGCCGCGGAGAAGGGAGCATCGCAGACCGGCCTGCGGGCCCCACCGTGGACGCGCTGCGTGGGTTTTGCAGGAAGCATGTGGGACCCGCCCATCACAGCCGCCCAGGAAACCACGTTTCCTTTTGCTCCTTCCGAGCACCCAACAGCCAGCTCACTCAAAGGGCCTCGCCTAGAGCTGGGCTGCAGTGCCCGGGAGAGGGTGCCTCCTGACCGGGCGCCGTCCACCCTGCCGGCCGCTGCGGGCTCTCGGGCCTGTCTCTGACCGGCCGTCCTGGCGAGATGGCGGACGAACTCAGGCCGTGCGAAGGGGGCGGGACAGGCGCCCACGGAGAAGCTGCGCGGCACCTGGAACACAGGCCCCACGCACTGCTGCCCCCTCTCCACAGCTGTCAGCGGCTGCCTCCTGCAGCCGGGCTGCCGGGGATGCGGGGACAGAGGCAAGGAGACTGTGTCTTGTGTGGGGTTCCCTGCAGCCCCATCAGCCCCAGAGGCCAGGGACCTGTGGGTCACCTTAGGGTGAAATTATGGGCCCTCCAGTGACAGC
Source organism: Myotis lucifugus (assembly GCF_000147115.1). Lineage (NCBI taxonomy): Eukaryota > Metazoa > Chordata > Mammalia > Chiroptera > Vespertilionidae > Myotis > Myotis lucifugus. The sequence continues at coordinate 40,607 of NW_005871396.1, read as the reverse complement.
ACAAGGATGTCCCCTCCACCTGACACCTGAGTGGTGACGGCGGACCCCACATGGCTCTGGGAGCATGTGGGGTAACGGCTGGCGCTGGTTTGTTTGGGGGACACAGAATCTAGAGCCAACAAAGCAACACCCTGTCACATCCACCCAGGGGGCCCTGCATGGGCCTCAGGGGACTTCATCCTTCCATTCCCGTTGCTTCTCCTGGTGAGGCCAAAGCAGCTGAAGCGAAGTCCGGGGAGCCCCGGGGGAGCCCCAACACGGTCCAGGGGAGCCCCAGCACGGCCCGGGGGGCTCGGAGAGGGGTGAGGGGACAAGGGCAGTGGCCCCCGCACGGGCGCCCGTCCCACTGGGATGAGACAGGTGCCGTTTGTCTCCGTCCACGTGAAACTGCAAACAGCCAACACCACGGCAGAAACAAACAGGCTTTATTAGCTCCCGCAGCAGCTGCTTGACAAATTGCTCTTCCAGGAAAAGCGCTGGGGCCTGCGGAGGACACAGCCGTCAGGGAGCTCAAGCCGCTGAGGAATGCACTCCAGGGAGGGCCCTTTCCGCCCGCGTGGCAGGACCGGTGACGGCGGTAAATCCAGGGGGGCTTCCCGCAGGAGGAGGTGAGCTCCTGGACAAACCCAGCTCAGCGGAGAGAAGCCTCCTGCCCTCGAGATGGGCGTGGAGTGGGGAGAGGACGCAGCAAACACCTGTATTTCCACCAGAAACGCCGACCAAACGCACTTGCTGTGCACGGATGCCCGCTGAGGGTCCCCTGACCGCCGAGCAGCTCACGGGTCCCAGCCTGGCCTTGGGCCCAGCAGCGTCTGCCTCTGCCTCCCCCCGGCCGGCCACCTTCCGCCATGTTGCCAGTTCCCCACCTCTGCGCCCTGATTCTAGGGGGACAGGCATCGCTAGGCCCCTAAATGGCAACAAGAAAGGCCGTGTGTCTCTCTTCCATCAAAACCGTGGCTGCCTCGTTCAGGGGCTAATGCGGGGCCTGAATGGGTCACTGAAACAGGGAGACACTGTTCTCCACAAATGAGCAGGGTGTCACCCTCGGCGCCCAGGGGCTGGTGGGAGGCCGCGTGTTGTCTGTGGGGAGAGGCCTTCTGCCTAACACGGCTCTCCCAGGACCTGGCCCCTCGGAGCTGCCACCTGGCACATGAGCGGGAGACCCGGACAGGGAGACCAGGGACAGGGAGACCCAGGACAGGGAGACCAGGGGCAGGGAGACCAGGGGCAGGGAGACCAGGGACAGGGAGACCCAGGACAGGGAGACCCGGACAGGGAGACCCAGGGGCAGGGAGACCAGGGGCAGGGAGACCAGGCAGGCCTGGTGCAGCTCCGAGCTCTGTGCTGGGAAAGCCGGGCTGTGGCTGCCCCCCCTTCACGCACCCTCGTTCTGAGGGGGCCTGGCTCCAGGGGCTCCAAGGAAAGGCCAGGTTCCCCCAGTCCTGCCGCCACCCTGCATCACTGGGGAGCTGTCACCTGACCTGGGGCCAGTGATCCAAGTTCAAGTTCCCACCACTCAGGGCAGGACCTGAGCCAGGGTCTGGGCTTGACTACCTGTGAACACGGGGTACCTGTTTAGTCGTAGGGGACAAGGACCCCATACCTACCTCCCTGGATAGGATGGGGGACCCCTACCTACCTCCCTGCACAGGATGGGGGACCCCTACCTACCTCCCTGCCGTCGGAGGGAAGGAGCCCACAGCCATCTGGGCCCCAGCTGGCATCGAGAGCAGTTTCTTTGAAGTCACATGTTCTTGCTAAATCGCTTTTACTCCTTAAAATCCGCGTGCTTGAGTCAGTTTCGGGATGACGGATTTCCGCCCGTGTCTTCAGGGGTAACCGATGCTAGGAGATGCACATTGTCCCCCTGGGGGCCCCTCTCGCTCAGGACGGGGTGGGAGTCAGGCCTCTCATTAGAAGCCAAGCTCTTTCTCCGGGTCCAGGTTTGGCCTCCTCGACCCCTTAAGGCAGGTCCCATCCCCTCATCTCAGCCACGGACGGAGCAGCGGGTGGGGGGAGACCAGGAGAGGAGCGTCGGGGGAAGTAGCCAGCAACCCCCCAAATAATCCGTGGGTCCAAGAGGAGGCTCGAGGACATTAAAAACATACTGAACGGAGTTAAAATGAAAACACAACGCAGCGAACTCTGCGAGCTGCAGCTGGAGGAGCTGAGAAGGAAGTCGGTAACAGCGTGAAGAGATGTGAACATGCCCGGCGGCGTGGCTCCGCGGTTGAGCGCCAACTATGAGCAGGGGGTCAGGGCACATATACCCAAAGGAAGAGAAGGGAGAACATATGAAGATAAGGACATAACTCAGTGAAATTAAAAATAGAAAAACAGTATCAGTGAAACCAAGGCAGTTCTTTGGGAAAAACTCAGTAAAAATCTATAAGCCTCTAGCAAGACCGACAAACAAGAAAGACAGCCATGAATCGCTGCGTCGGGAATGAAACAAGATCACAGACTCTGCCGCCGTCAGCAGCGCAGGAAGGGGGGTGCGCATTCACGCTCATAACGCTGGCAACGCAGAGCAAACGGAGCTGCCTCAGAACCCACCAACCACCAAGCAGCCGAGATGAGAAGAGTGACCTCACGACGTGAGGAGTCTTAGAACCACCCAGGACATTGAGCTTGGACACTTCCAGACCCAGGTGGTTTCCCAAGAGAATTTTACCTAACGTTTACGGGAGAATGAACACGACATTTCACACAACCTCGCCCGGGGAACCGGCGCGGAGGGAACGCTGCCCTGCTCATGTCATGAAGCCAGTGTTACCCCGGTACCAAAAGCAGAGAAAGACAGCACATCCCCCCGCCCCCCCAAAAAAGGTAACTATCTCAAGAATGCAGACACAGAAGTTCCCAACAACATGTGAGCAAATCGAGTCTAGCAAGACGCCACAGCCAAGCCGAATTTCCAGAAATGCAAGGCTGGTTCAATCTTCAAAATCAGTCCATGTGAACCACCCTAGTAACAGGCCGAAGAAGTCCAGGGATGCAGAAAAAGGGATTCTGCTTGCCCGGCCGGTGTGGCTCAGTGCTTGAATGTTGGCCCATGAACCAGGAGGTCACTGGTTCGATTCCCAGTCAGGGCACCTGCCTGGGTTGCGGGCTTGTTCCCTAGTAGGGGCCGTGCAGGAAGCAGCTGGTCGATGTTTCTCTCTCGTCAATGTTTCTCTCTATCCCTCTCCCTTCCTCTGTCTCTAAAAATCAATGAAAATATTTTTGAATAGACTTTAAAAAAAGGAAAAGGGCTTTGGCCAAGTGCTATCCCCCATCGTGTCCCATCAGTCCCTCCGCAAGCGGGGACGGAGGGCAGCTTCCTCCACCCCATAAAGAGCACCCACCGTGGACACAGAGCCCGCCGCTGGCATCTCGCTCAGCGGCTGAAGCCAGGATGCTTCCCCTTTAAGACAGGGAACGAGGCAGCGGTGGGCGCTCCCACCCTCTAACTCTGCAATAAAAGAAAGAGAGGGTATACGAGCCATGGCGACTGGAAGGGAAGGAGTAAAACCGACTTTATGGCAGACGCCTTGGGTGTCTGCGTAGGAAATCTCAAGCAACCTGCGAAAAAAATCTAAATACAGACCTCAGGCTTTTTCATGAAATAATTAACTCAAAACGGATCACAGCCCTAAATGCGAATGCAAAACTATGAACTTCTACGAAGATAACGCAGGAGAAGACGTAGGTGCCCCGGTCTGGCCATGAGAGTTGAAGATGCTACACGAACAGCAGCCCAACCCAAGAAGGACAGAAGAGGGTAACTTGAACAGCGTCCTTAAAAGGGAAATGCGTCTGCTCTGCGAAGGACACCGACGACGGACTAAAGCGACAAGCCGCAGGCGGGAGAAGATATAGGGCGTCCCCAAGCCTGTCTACACTCACTGTGAACAGGCATCAGGCAGTGTTTACTAAATGCATTTCGTTTTCAAAATCGAGCTGTCAGCTGTTACAGTGTGTATACATTTTTGGGGAAACCCTGTATTTGCAAACACATATCTGAGGACTTGTATTGAACATATGCAAAGACTCTTAAAAAAATCAACAATAAGAAAACAATACAATTAAATATGGGCTGCCCTGGCCCGTGTGGCCCAGTGGTCACAGGTCTGATTCCCGGTCAGGGCACAGGTCCGAGTTACAGGCTCGATCCCCAGTGTGGGGCGTGTAGGAGGCAGCCGATCCATGATTCTCTCTCATGGATGTTTCTCTCTCTCTCTCCCTCTCTCTCTGAAAATCAATTAAAAATATATATATAAAACAAAATGGGCCAAAGACCTTAACAGACACCTCACCAAAGAAGATGTACAGGTGGCAAATAAGCATATGTTGTCTGGGAAATGTAAGTGAAAACCATGGGACCCCCAGCCCCCGGTGGAGTGGCCACAGCCTGGGAGTGACAGCCCCACGCGCTGGCGAGGCCCACGCGCTGCGGGGTGCACCTGGGGCAGGTGCCGTGGGACGGGTGGGCGGCGTCTTACAGAAGCCAACACACTCTCCCCTCCAGCGCAGCAGCCCTGCTCCCCGAGATCCCCCAAAGGAACTGGAAACCTACACCCACCCGTACACCCACACGACGGCGGCCCCTGGGGGCACGCAGCTTCAGGCACAACGGACGACGCTGGGGAGCAGCCGCCGGTCCCTCGATGGGTGGCGGGTAAAGACAGTTTCCCTCCAGACGGGAACGTTATTCGGGCTAAAAAGGACGAGGAGAGACCTAGATGTGCGTCACTAATGAGAGAAGCCACCTCCTGAGGCTGCAGGCCCAACGCCAGGACGATCGGGAGAAGGGAGACTGTGGGGACAGTGACTGCCAGAGGCCCCCGGGGTGAGAGGGAGGGAGGAGGGCGACGAGGGGGGTCCCAGGAGTTTCAGGGCAGAACAGGCACCCGACTGACACTGCCATGGTGGGCAGCCGGCATCACGCCTTTGTGGACACCCACAGACCGGGCCACCCCCGAGTGAGCCCTCCTTCACACGGGCCCCGGTGAGTGAAGTAAAACGGGCCATTTTCTCTTCACCCTGACGGGCCCAGGCCGGCTTCCTTCCCAGCTCGGCGAGGCAGCGGCTGGCAATCAGCCATTGTCACGGAAAAGGCCAGCAAAGGGGACGGAGCTGAGCCCTCGGTGGACAGAGGCCATGTTCTGTCCTGGAGGCACCAGCGTGGCCGTGAGCACCACCGAGGGTCTGACTGCCTGGCGGGCGCTGGGTGGCATTGCCCGTGGGTGGGTGGCATCGCCGGCGGGTGGGCGGGGCTGTCACATCATCAGATTAGACATCGCCGGCGGGTGGGCGGGGCTGTCACATCATCAGATTAGAGAGACGGGTCTGTGGTGATGGGTAAGAGGATGTGGGCGGAAAGGTGATGGTGGGGGTGGTCCCCGATTCCATAAAGGAGGGTGAAGCCCGCCCCACCCCCACCCTTTACAGAAAAACCTGCGGACCTGGGAAATCTAAAAGTCCCCAATCTTAACTGTGGATTCTAATTAACCAGTGAGTCCCTTAAACACTTTCCCCGAAGTATTTTCCCTTCTGATGGCTACAGCTGATGTAAACAGGCCGAGGAGCCCGGCCTTTCAAGTCAGGGCCTTAATCAAGCAGGAGATGAATGGTGCTGAGCTGAACCCCAGAGGGTGGCAGTGGGGGGGCGCTTCCTGCTGCCGCATTAGCATAACCCCGAGGATCAAAGGTGCCGCGCAGCCCGCTCCCCGGGGGAGAGACCGTCTGAGATAATTAAAAATAGCGGCAATTTGGTATGACCGGGGACTGGGACAGTTTGTCCCCAAGGACTCGGGCTTAGGGTCCCAGAAAGGCCTGGAACTTGACCCTCTTCTGGGGGAATTCGCTGTCGGTGTCTCCCATTTCCAATGCGGTCGGCCGGCGCCGAAACATTTCACAAGTTACGTGCTCCGTGAGTGGATGGCTCCATGCGAACTGCTACCAGTGACCCCGTAACATGAACGTTCCACCGTCAGGGGCTGACGGAAAGTCAGGCTGGAGCCGGGGCCTCGGCTCCCCCGCCCGTGGGGTGCCGCGCGCCACCTGCCAGCGCCTCCCACGGACTTTCTGCCGTCGGGGACCGTCCCTTTGCCTCAGTCCCACACGGCAGCCACCAGCACACGGCTACGGAGCACGTGAGACGTATCCGGGGCAATCGGGGAACTAAAGGCTCAGTGTCACGCGGTCGGGTTACGTTCACAGGTGAGTGGTCACAGGGACTAGTGGTGACAGCCCCGGAGAGAGGAGGTCTGGACCCAGCTTTCCCGACGGGGAACTGAGCCCAGGAGGGTACGGGATGGGTCTGAGGTCGAGAGACCAGGCCCCCGGGTGACGCACCGTGAGGACCTGGGTGTGTGTGGGGGGGGGGGGGGGGGGGTCTGGTCTCGTTCCCCGTGAGGAGAGGCCGGCGCTGCTCCTCCCACGCTCAGGGGACACAGGACGCGAGGGGCACCGTCTGTCCTCTCCGGTTCTGTGCCGGCCGTTCACAACGAGCCCAGTTCTTGCTTCAGATTCAACACCAGACATTCGACACGCCCGTTCTGCCTGCGTTTCATTAACCAGAAAGTCACGACCATCCGTGAAGCGAAAGGAGTCACCCGGAAGTCGCAAAGCTGCCCGATGCCTGGGGCTGCGGCATCTAAAAGCATCTTTTATGCTTTTCCCACCACGTGTTCCAACCGGAGACGCAACGCCCTGGCCCAGCGCGGCCTCCTGGAGACCAATGCTGTGGAGTCATGCCCGAGCGCGTGCGCACATGCAAGCACACACACGCACACGCACGTACATGCAAACACACTCATGTGCACGCGCACACCTCCGAGACAGTTCATGCTAAACTGAACAAAAGTGACAGAACAACTAAAATTCTCAAGTCCTTTTTTAAACAACAAAATATGTGGAAAGCAAAGTGGAAAGGAAAAGCATTAGAGATGGAAGTCGAGGTATAGAAATACGAAGAAGGGGTCATGGAAGCTTCGATTCATGTCCTCAGTGTTCCTTTGACAGAAGCAAGATGGCCCAGCCCGGCCGGTGTGGCTCAGTGGTTGAGCGTCAACCTATGAGCCAGGAGGTCAGGGTTCGATTCCGGTCAGAGGCACATGCCCAGGTTGTGGGCTCGGTCCCCAGTGTGGTGTGTGCAGGAGGCAGCCGATCCATGATTCTCATCATTGATGTTTCTCTCTCTCTCTCCCTTCCCCTCTCCCTTTCTCTCTCTGAAATCAATAAACATATATTTAAATAAAAAAAGGAAAATGGCCCAGAGCAGAGTGAAGACCTGGGAGGACGGGGGCTGGGGCGGCCTGCACTTTAACCTTCACCTTGAGCCCGAGCTGCGTGCTTGCGAGTGCATGTCCTGTGCACGCCCATCCCCGCAGTGGTCCCTGCAGCCGCGGTGACTCACCCTGGCTCCTCACAGTGCGGTCCCGAGGCCGGAGGCGGGGGGCCTGGGAGAGTCCGGGAGCCCTGCAGCCCGATGGGGGGACGCACACCTGGGACACCAATTGAGGAGGAAAGAGGAAGTGGTCAAAGCCATGCTGTTTTGTAAACTTCAAAGGCCGCCTCTCCTCCCTCTTTACATTTTACTGTCTGGGGAGCAGGCTCGTCTGCAGCTGTTGGCAGAAGCTGTTCCTGGCGTCAAACCTGCCTCCTGGGGCCATAAAGTTACAGCAGGGAACCCCGCCCAGGTGTGGGGGCGGCCCCGGGCCTTAATGATTTCCCTGACACCCACGCTGAGCTGAGAGGGAGGCGAAGGGAGGGGGAGGCCTCAGGCCGGCTGCCTGCTGGGGGGTGGGGTGCAGCTCACCCTCCCCATGGCCCACGGCTGAGTGCAGGGCTGGGGGAGGCCGGTCCCCTAACCTCCCCAGACGTCCCCCGAGACTTCCCGGGACAGCCCGCTGGCACACGTCCACGGCCACCCAGACCCCCGAGGGGAGAGGGAGCCACCTTCACCTGGGTCCCGGGTTCAAACGAACGTCGTGAACGGCAGCCAGAGCTGGGTCTAAACAGACAGCAAATCGGAGAAGGGAATTCATGTTAAATCGCCCTCGGCGGATGGAGTCCATGTTTGCGCCCTGTAAACACAGCGGAACGTGTCTTCCTAGCAAGAGGCAGAACCAAAGTTTGATCCTGGATCGAAGAGGCGGCTCCGGTCGGTTCCTAGAACCAGGGACTCCACTTGGCGTGTGCCCGCTCGAGGTCGCTGATGCCATTTGTGCCACACGGAGCTCAGCCTCACTTCGCAGCCACTGGACCCGGGGCACCGACATAGGAGGGGCCAGCAGGGTGACAGGGTCCGATGGCGCGTGTGGCCACAGCAGTCAGCAGCCGGAGCCATAAACAGGACAGAGGTGTTGCTAAACCCGCGGAACGGCGAGCGGTTCCGTCAGCTGCAACGTGTTCCCACGCGTGGCCCCGTCCCCTGCACGGCGGGAATAAGACACTTCTCTGTGGCCCTGTGGATTCTGCCTAGTTTCAAAGTTTGGGGGTGCAAAGAAGACACAAATAATTATTCATGAAAGAGTAATGGAGGACAGGAGAGGGAGGGAGAGGGAGGGAGAGAGAGACACATCCATGATGAGAGAGAATCGTGGATCGGCCGCCTCCTGCACGGCCCGCCAGGGATCAGGCCTGCAACCCGGGCCTGTGCCCTGACCGGGAATCGAACCATGACCTCCTGGCTCATAGGTCGACCCTCACCCACTGAGCACACCTGCGGGCTCCATTTTTCTTGAATGTTCTCCTGGGTCGTTCCCTAAAGCAGGGTTTGTCCGCACGTTTGCCCTCCTGGTGGACACAGGGTCCAGCTCTCCGAACATGCATTCCGGATTGAATCCCAGCAGCACTTCTTTCCATTTCAGTTTTATTTTTTCTCACCTTCCCGCTAACAGTCTCGGGGTCAGCTCCTGGGAGGCAATGCTGAGGGGTCTGTTTGCCTTCGGGGAGCAAACCAAACAGGCTCCCGGGCAGGGCAGAGCCCAGATGAAAGGCAGGAGCCCACAGCCTGGGGCCGGCGGCAGCTTGGGGGACCTGGGGGGGGGGGGCACCACCTCAAGGCTCTGCAGGAAGGTTCCTGCCGGAAACACAGGTGGCAGAGCTCCTGTGCGTCCCTCCCAGGAGGCCAGCCTGCCCCAGGGCCCACCTGTGGGCATCACCACAGTCCCTCTCGGCCATTGCTTCCCGCGGGTCTGGCCTCTGCAGACACTGGGGATGCGTAGGAACTGCGCGTGCTCATTGGACAGGAAACAGATAGGAAATCCACAGGAGAACCGGGGTCTGGGGCCGGGACGCCCATAGACGTGTCTCCTGGGCTCAGGGAACCTGTGAATCCTTCCTGGGTGGAAACCTCCAGAGCCTCACCGTCCAGCTTTCTTTTTAAACTTCCATCCTTGTCTTGAAACCTCCACGAAGTCTCCTAAGTCGTCTACCAAGATCTTTCCCGCGCTCGCCCGAGTGAACGCTTCCCCCCCGCGGCACCTTCTCAGGTGCAGGGCTGACTGGGTGCAGGGCTGACTGGGAGCAGGGGTGACTGGGTGCCGGGGTGACCTGGTGCAGGGGTGACCTTGTGTAGGGGTGGCCGGGTGCAGGGGTGACCGGGTTCAGGGGTGGCTGGGTGCAGGGCTGACCGGGTGCAGGGGTGGCCGGGTGCAGGGGTGGCCGGGTGCAGGGGTGGCCAGGTGCAGGGGTGGCCGGGTGCAGGGCTGACCGGGTGCAGGGGTGGCCAGGTGCAGGGGTGGCCAGGTGCAGGGCTGACCGGGTGCAGGGGTGGCCAGGTGCAGGGCTGACCAGGACCGTCCGTGAGAAGGGCCGAGCCCCGCCTTCCGTGGAGGCAGTGGCTTGCTCTCCGTGGGTCCTGCTTTGCTGTGGCTGTTTCTTCAGGAGCCCACGTTTCTGACTTTATCTAAGAAAACCGCTTTCCTGGTTCAAGATGAGAGATTTATTTTGAGCGACGTGTTGCGTGGAAGCTGAGTCCACCGTCGTGAGACCATGTGGCCCCCTGTCCGGAGACCACAGCCAGGAGACGAACGCTCGCTGCAAAGCCAACCTGCAGCCCCTCCAGCCCGGGCCCCGGGCCCCGATACGGCCCCGTCTCGCAGGCGGGGTGGTGTGCCCCTGGCACCCGGGCCCCAATACAGCCCGGTCTCGCAGGCGGGATGGTGTGCCCCTGGCACCCGGGCCCTGATACAGCCCCGTCTTGCAGGCGGGATGGTGTGCCCCTGGCACCCGGGCCCCAATACAGCCCGGTCTCGCAGGCGGGGACCGTGTGCCCCTGGCACCCGGGTGCGAAGGCCCAGCCCTGCCCAGCCCGTCTGGAGGGCGCAGCGCACTGACACGTCCAGA
>NW_005871396.1:28490-30169 GCF_000147115.1 Myotis lucifugus | reverse complement strand
CAGCCGGGGGGCCCCCAGATGTGCCTGAACCACGTGTGGTGAAGAAAAGTCCAGAACACAACACAGCAAGACGTGCAGCAAAGGACTTTCATGAAACCACACACAGCAGGCAAAGCACTGGAGGCAGCAAGTCTTCCTTTGTCCCCCCCCAGGAGCCTGTGCCGCCGCCAGGCGGGGCCGCTCTCACAGGACCTCAGGACACGGGTCATCGTGGCCCCTCTGAGCTTTCCTGCCGGTTACGGGCTCGATCCCCAGTGAGGGGCGGGCGGAGGCAGCCCGTCGATGTTTCTCTCTCATCGATGTTTCATTCTCTCTCTCCCTCTCCCTTCTTCTCTCTCTCAAATCAATAAAAACATATTTTAAAAACAAAGTCCCTCAGCCGACAACACTTACGTCTTCTCTGGAAATTAACTTTTCATGATGACGGAATAAATTGCACAGATTTATTGCACAGAAATCTGCAAGCTGGCACAACAGCTCCTGAGACATTTCTATGGAAAGAACACGTGACCTCCAGGCCCAGCCAGTTCCCGGTGGGCACCTCCGCCAGCCGGCACCACCGGTGCCCATGGTGCTGGCACGAGTTCCACACGCCTGCCAGCTGTTGGCCTCTCCCAGTCGCTCAAAAACGCTGCTTCCACACGTTGCCCGACACGGTTCGGATGAACCTACCCTGTGGTCTTTGTGTCCTATGATTTGATCAAGTGACTGGAACCCACAAACTTCTTGGCAGCCCCACTCGACCATCTGTGTCCCCAAACCTCCAGCGCGGGGAGCACTGGCTTCGCCCTCCGGGGGTCCGTCACGTGTGCTGTGCGCGCTCCCAGCGAGGCCTGCATGCTCAGCACGCCCGGGACAGGGTTCCTCGTGGGGTGCGAGGCGCCCAGGGAAGGGCCGAGAACAGAAGCCGTGGCTTTTCTCACTGAGATGTGGTTCCTGCCGATCATGGTGTTCGCGGTGTCAGGACACCGACGGGAAGCCAGCGGGCAAGCGCTCGCGGACAGGGCTCGTTCCAGGTAAAAATGAGGTTAAAAGTCAAGACAGTGTTTAAAAAACAGCATAACCATCCCTTCAAAACACCTCCCTTGTAGCGGGAACCCAGCTGTGCAGCTGCTGGAGTCACTGCTCCCCAGAACCATGGCTGCAAAGGGGACTCATTTGTCAAAATCCAGGGGACAGAGACTTTCCAGCTCCCTTCCCGGAGCTCTGGCAGCCCCTCGGGCGCCCTCCTGGGTGGGCCTCCAGGCGCCTCCCGACCCCACCTGGGTCACTTCCATCACAGCGTGTGTGCAGGGACGTCTCCGACGGAAACTGTAAGCAGCAGATGACCAGACCCGCAAGGTCCCGTCTCTGAGCAGACAATGACACCGAGCAACTGTCTCGTCAGGAAAGGGTTCTTCGCAACAGAAACCAGCACCAAACAGGAGCCCTGGACAGTCTCCCTCTAAATTCTAGGGTTTCATTTACATTTACAGTTAAAGGGAACCATTGAGGAGGGCACACTCCCCTCCCTTCTCCTCGTTCAGAGGCCGCCGGAGTGAAGACCAGGGCAGGGGGGGGGGGGGTGGGGGTGGAGGACAGTGACTTAGGGAGTGAACCCCAGGGCATTGGGGGGGGGGGGTTGGAGGACAGTGACTTAAGGAGGGAAGACCAGGGCATTGGGGGGGGGGAGGACAGTG
>NW_005871396.1:18263-28093 GCF_000147115.1 Myotis lucifugus | reverse complement strand
CATGGAGACACCTCGTAAAACCATTGTCAGGGGGATTGGCTGCCGGGTGTGAGGGGGCTCCCACCTGTGACCTTCCCTCCGTCTCTCAGGCTGCTGTGCGGGGACAGGCCTGCTGCAGGGAGTGTGGCTCCATCTGGGGAGCAGCCTCTTTAGACCAGTGACCCCCCCTCACCCCGGGCCGCACAGGAAGGGGAGCGCAGCCGGGGGAGGGAAAAGCCCAGAGCTCGGAGCTGGGAGAGTAAACAGCCCTGCGGGGGGCCCTTAGACAGAGGGGGGCGCTCATGAGCACGAACACCCCCCCCACCCCCCCGCAGGCCCTGGAGCAGCCCTGCTCCCGCCGCCCCCAGGGTGCACTGGGGAGAGAGAAACTGGGTCCTGGGACCCCCTGCTCCTGGCTCCAGCCGCACCGAAGCGCAGTCCGGGGCCCACTGGCCGGGACGCTGGCGCCAGTCCCTGCACACAGACCCTCCTGCAAACCAGTCCCCCACATCTTAACCCTTTCTTCTTCTTTTAAATGTGTTTTTATTGATTTCAGAGAGGAAGGGACAGAGAGAGAGAGAAGCATCAATGATGAGAGAGTCATCCATCGGCTGCCGCCTGCACTTCCCCCACTGGGGATCGAGCCTGAAACCCAGGCATGCGTCCTGACCAGGAATCGAACCCTGAACCCCTCAGTCCGCAGGCCAACACTCTATCCACTGAGCCACACAGGCCAGGGCTAAACCATTCCTTACACGAACTTCCTGTCCGGCTGCAGGGATGGCTCAGGCAAGGGTGAGAGGCCCACGGCCACTCCTGTCTGAACCGTGGAGGACACCTCAGAGCCAGCTGGTGGGGTGACAGCGCTTTCTCAGGTTGGGGCGGGGGCGGAACTGGGGCACATCCCCTCCGTGGGGCGAGGTCCCTGCAGCAGCCCCTGCCCCCCACCCCCACCCTGTGGTCGGCCACACACATCCCCGTCCACTCGGTCCCAGGCCGGGCCGTGGGAACGCCAGGCTCCTTCTCCCGGCAGCCGGACCTCCCACAGACGCGGCGCAGGGACCGAGCGCTGTGCAAACCTCCAGCAGCACCGGCCTTTGAAGCTGTTGACCTTCCACGGTTTGGGAAGCAGGTGGGAAGCTGGTTTGGGGTGAGTTCTATCCCGGTCGGCAGGCAGGACGCTGGGCAAGTCCTCGCTGAGCAGGAACGCGCTGGAGAACGCCTGTATGATTTCTGCACACGTGACAAGCTCGCTGTGTCAGGGGGAATGTGTCCACCATGAACATCTACTCCTAGACACACATGGCAAAGCTGACGGCGGCAGCAGGTCCCTGCAATCCTAAAAGGGGGCGCGCGCAGGCCCTCCCAGTTCTATGCCCCCCACGGGCACCTCTGTGCTCAGGGGCTTGTCTTTCTCAAGGAAATCAATGCAGGCGTTTTCACGTTCAGTTCATGCGCTGAGCCCTGGATCCTGAGCCGGGATCGCTTCATCCAGCTCTAATAATGGCATTAACGGCATCTCACTGATTTTTAACTGAACGAGAAACACATGAATTCGTTAAAGTTTTAAACCAACATTTTGGGTCCTGGCACTGCAAGTTCTCTTTCTGACAGTCCTGCGTCCGCAGTAGGTGTGAAGCGCTCGGTAAACACGCATCGCAGCTCTCTCATCCCCACTGTACACACACGGGCCGTGTTGTTTGTGATGCAAATGCTTCTGGAAACAGTAAAACAGTAACGTAGCTGGTAACCAGCAAAACTAGTTATATTCCCACTCGGTCATATGCTTAAACGACACTGAAAGTATTTGCTGAAAGAATCCAGGAAGGTGCATGTCCACTATCCCGTGTTCAACGGAACGGTGAAAACCACAAAGTATCTAAAGACGGTCATTTAAAAAGTGCATTGGTAACAGCGAACAGATGCATAGCACTGGGGGGTACACAGCGGGGTGTGTGGGAGGGACGTAAATTTGGGGGGCAACCTAACTTGGGCTCAAATCCCAGCTTGTCCTCAGGCAAGTGACAGCCTGGCCAGCCAGCTGCTTCAGGCTGTTTGCAGGACCAGCTGGCCCTGGAGCTCCTGGGAGCAGGAAGCGCTCAGGGTGCAGCACCTAATCCCTCTGCCCCCCCCTCCCCCCAGCCTCCGTTTTATCTGCTCACCTGTGTCAGCTACAGCCTGAGGGCTGAGGCGTATAGAACAATCACAGCTCTAGGCAAACACCTTCCCCTCTACCTCCTGCATCAATGACCCGGGTTATAAATATTCTAAAGATACGTCAGCCCGGCTGGTGCTCAGTGGTTGAGTGTCAGGGCACATGCCCAGTTGCGGGCTCGACCCCCAGTGTGGGGGCGTGCAGGAGGCAGCTGATCCGTGATTCTCTCTCATCAAAGGTGTTTGTCTCTTTTCCTCTCCCTCTCCCTCTCTGAAAGCAATAAAAATATATTTTAAAAATAGAATAAAAAATAAAGATATGTTCCGATTAATAAAAATAATAAGAAAGACAAAAATCACGTAGCCATTAAAACCTTCACGGTGCACTGGCACACGCCACGCGTGTCCGTGGGATGAACGGCACGCGTTCATGGTGCGTCGCTGTGTCACAGGTTACAGCTGCAGCGGCTGCAGGCACTCCCGTCTGTGACCTCACAGCTCTGTGGGTCGGAGGCCTGGGGAGGGGCTGTGCGGGTGTTGGCAGCTGCCTTCTCACCTGTAGGTCTGAGGGGGCAGCGGGCAAAGCTGCTCACCGGGAGGCTGGCGGCACCCACTTCCTTTTCTCTAGGGTTTTCGGCAGCGGCTGCTTCAGAGTCACCCAGGGGGGAGGCGGTGTTTGCTAGCGAAATGGAGTCTCACATACGGTACCGTGATTCCCAGAGTGGCAGCCACACGTGCCCACAGGCCCTTGGTTAGGAGCCTGTCACATGTCCCGCTTGGTGACTCAGAGGGGGGCATACACCAAGGCACCGGTACCAGGAGGCAAGGCTCAGGGGCCGCCCCAGTCTGCCTGCCAGTCTGCCCGTGGCTCCCGTGGCTCCCGTGGCTCCCGTGGCTCACGTCCCTCCCCGGGCTCCCACGACACGGACTCTTCTCACACAGCCCCAGCTCCAAGTCCAAACCTCACCATCTTACTCAGGCCAGAGTGGTCGCTGGCTTGGCTATTAAGGCGCCGTTCCCACCCACAGTTCCTATCCACCCGGACTGTCACCTCGGAGGGGGGACTGCAGAGCCAGCGGGGGGACAAGGCCCCCAGCACGAGGCATCAGCTTCCCCGCTCCCCGTGGCCGGCCCAGCTGGGGGTTACTGGGCTCCCTGACAATAAATGGTAACAACTCACGTGCGTATCATTTACATCGATCGGTGGAGCCGAACTCTCCCATGACTTCTGTTCCCTCGGGTCCGAGTTCCGGTCCTGGTCCCGCGCCTGCCCCTGGGAAGAGGATACTAAATGCCCCCCGCACCTCCCCGCAAGGTGATGGAGCTCAAGGTCATCTGTTCGCAGCGAGGTCACTGCGGATGTGGCACCTGCTGCCTGCCCGTCCTCCCCAGCCCGTGACGCCCCGGCGAGGTGGAAGGGCAGGGTCCCCTCTCCCTGCGCCCCCCAGTGCTCCCAGCCCTCACGGCTCCTAACTGACGGGCAGCCCTTGTTCAAGCCCAAGGAGCTCGCTCATCACCTGAGGCTCAGTCCTTCCAGCCCAGCTCATCCCTCGGCTGCTCCCGGGGTGCCCTGGGGCTCCGGAGCCCTTTTCACACTTTCCCCCCAGAATCCTGGCCTGTCCTTGCCTCTGAGGCCCCAGGCAGGCCCTGCCCGAGACGCCCTGCCCCTCGGCCCACGATATACTCTTCCCGGCTGAGTGCTCAGGGTCCACACAGTGAGCGAGTCTCTCTCTCTCTCTCTCGCGCTCCCCCACCCCTCAGACTGTCATTCCCATGGTTTGATGGCACCGCTGTTACTATTCAATTCACGGGTTCTGCTCTGTGATGGGCTTAGAAAACAGATATGCATTCCTGCTAGAACTGCACAGAAAATCAGTATAAAGACCATCCTATCTAATAAAGATGGAATTCGCAAATTGACTGTAACTTCACGACAAAGATGGAGGCGCCCACAGCCAATAAGAAGGGAATATGCAAATTGACTGAACAGCGGAACGACCAGGTGCTATGACACACACTGACCACCAGGGGGCAGATGCTCAACACAGGAGCTGCCCCCTGGCGGTCAGTGTGCTCCCACAGGGGAAGCGCCGCTCAGCCTGAAGCCGGACTCACGGCTGGTGAGAGCAGCGGTGGTGGCGGGAGCCTCTCCCGCCTCCGCAGCAGTCAGACATCCCCTGAGGGCTCCCGGACTACGAGAGGGTGCAGGCCGGGCTGAGGGACCGCCCCCTCTCCCCCAGTGCACGAATTTCATGCCCGGGGCCTCTAGTCCTATATAATAAAAGGTTGATATGCAAATTGACTCTAACAGCAGAACGACTGGGAATGACTGGTATTATATAAGCAACAGCGACAGAACTAGGTACAGACAATAATAAAGGCTCCATAAAGTTCCGAGGGATAATTATCCTGCTGCAGGGATCACGTCCACCGTGAGCCGCCACCAAGCCTTTGCCCACACAGGCCACCCGAGAGGCTGCAGTCACACAGGACAGTGTTCGGGAGCTGGGACCCAGCGGCCTCCTGCCTGTGCCGATTCCAGCTCCGCCACTACAGGGCCCCAGTGCCTTCCCCTCTCTGGCCCTCGATTTTCCGCATCTGTAAAATGGACTCGAAGACCACAGTTTGTAGCTTTGACTTTGAAAGATACTCACTCATCCTTGTTTATGTGCCAACAGCTCACGCATCCTTTTGTGAAAATAATAAATGCAGACGTAATGCCACTGTGCCCAGTAGGAAGCACTCCACTGTGAGTAACAAAATAATAGCGCGAGCCTTCCGGAAGGCGGTGTCTCGATTTGGTTCTGATCACCGTTTGGGGTACAATGTAATTTTTCACGGTGTAGTCCTCTCCACTGAGCGCAGGTTCAAAGGAAATCATACACTAGATTGCTTGACAAAAGCACCATTTTGATCAAATGGATTGTTTTGGTGTTTTGCAAGCAAAGCCCATGAAACCAATATTTATTGTGCACCTAAAGCATGCAAAGTAGCAAAATAAATAGAATTCCCCATTATTTTGAAAACCATTCCATTATTTCTGGTGCCAGAAATGATGACTTAATCGTCAGCTCTTTTCCCATTGCTGATATGTATATGTTTTTATTGATTGCCTGGTTGGTATAAATGTCTTCAAGTATCTTTAGTAGAACAATGACCGGCCCCTAGAGAACGTTTGCTGAAAATAAAGGATGAGATGACCTCTCCAACCCATGGACATCTGCTGCAGGCTAGCGCTGTCACCCCCGTCCCAGCCCTACTGCCTCACTCGCATTGAAGTTACTTTTATCTTTGTGGGCGTGATGCTCTCCAAGGGACCAAGAGGGACCGGAGCTCTAATTCCATAGAGAGGTGAGCGGATGGTTTCAGACATGGGAAACATGACCATCTGCCCTCTTCAGACTTAAAACCTGGGTCCTAAGCCCCACTGGCGTGGCTCAGTGGTTGAGCGTTGACCTATGAACCAGGAGGTCATGGTGGGATTCCCCATCAAGGCACATGTCCGGGCTGCAGGCTCAATCCCATAGGGGGTGTGTGGGAGGCAGCCAGCCCATGATTCTCTCATCATGGATGTTTCTCTCTCCCTCTCCCTCTCCCTCTCCCTCTCCCTCCCTCCCTCCTAAAATCAATAAAAAACCCAAGATCCTGAAATCCTGACTAGTTTCCTTCTGGGGGATGGCGCCTGCGAGCCCGCTATGATGTAGGTGAGCTGGGCTGGGTTGGTGTCTTTATTTGGGCTTCAAAGTCCCAAGTTCTGTGCAAATGACTGAGCTCATTGGAAGGACCCAGACCCACAGTCCTCCCAGAACCGATGGGCTGTCCCTGGGGCCAGCTCTTCCCAAGACACCTGGCTCTGCATCTCCCTGGCCCTCAGCTCAGGAGAGACTGACAGCTCTCAACAGCCAGCCCTGCCCTCAGCAGCCTCCCCAGGATGCGAACAGTGAGTGGCACGCGTGCTAGCAGCTTCTCAGAAAGGAAAAAAGGTCGCTGAGCCCTCGCCGGTTTGGCTCAGTGTATAGAGCGTCAGCCTGTGGACTCAAGGGTCCCGGGTTCGATTCTGGTCAAAGGCACATGCCCGGGTTGCAGGCTCAGTCCCCAGTGGGGGGTGTGCAGGAGGCAGCCAATCAATGATTCCCTTTCATCATTGATGTTTCTATCTCTCTCTTCCCTCCCTTCCTTTCTGAAATCAATAAAAAAATATATATATATATATTTTTTTAAAAAGTCGCTGACCTGGTGCCCTGGAAATACGTTCTCAGGCCGGGTCTTGAAGCGCACACCCGGGGATAAACCTGCAGCGGGAGCTTGGGGAAGATGGGAGGCGGGGGGGGGGTGGGGGAGTGGGGTGCTGCCCTGGTCCCACTCGGCTGCAGATTCTGAGTTGCACTGTTTGCTCTGCTCCATCAGCAGCTGGCTGGACGTCAGTACCTACTAGCTTCGTTCAAGGAGCTGATATCCGGTAAGTCAGTGGTTCTCAACCTTCCTAATGCCGCGACCCTTTAACACAGCTCCTCATGTTGTGGTGACCCCCAATTTCATTGTTACAAATTGAACATCATTAAAGCATAGTGATTAATCACAAAAACAATATGTAATTATATATGTGTTTTCCGATGGTCTTACGCGACCCCTGTGAAAGGGTCGTTCGACCCCCAAAGGGGTCGAGACCCACAGGTTGAGAACCATTGCAGTAAGTGAAGGGAACAACCAGGCTGCCGGTCAAGATGGCAACATAGGTAAACACGGGGCTTGCCTCCTCCCACAACCACAGCACAAGCTAAACTACAGAACCGCCCGGAACCTGGCTGAAGGGGAGTCCGACGACAGGGGCTTAAAGAAGAAGCCACAGGGACACTGTGGGAAGGTGGGAAGTGGAACAGGCCGGCCCCACCCCGTGCGGTGGATGAACATCCGGAGGGATTCCTCAGCTGGGGAGGCCGCCCCTGAGGAGCGAGGGGTCCCAGCCCACACCAGGCCCCCAGCAGGGCGGTCCCAGCGCCAGGAGGAGAAGTCCCCATCATGTCTGGCTGTGGACACCCGCAGGACTGACGCTGAGGGAGGCGGAGGCAGCAGGAGTCCCAGGCAGTTCCTCCTAAAGGGCCCGCACAGGGACCCCCTCCCTCTGAGCTCCAGCCTGCGAGCGCTGGGGGAAGAGGCTTACTGCCCCCGTAAGTCACCCCCCTGGTGTTCCCCCAGCACTAAGTAGGGGCCGTGTGGTGGTGACGCGGTGAGTATGTGCCCTTCGCTGTGCCACAAGGAAGACGCCTCTTTACATTGCAGTGCAATATAGTATTCGGCTTGGCCACAGAAATAAACCAGAACGTAGTTTGTTCTTGCTTTTGCCAAATGACACCACATCCCTCTCAGATAGGGGTGTGAACCGCCGGTGGGTGACTCATCGGACAGCATTCTGGAAATTCTAGGTGCCATGTACGTCCTAGTTTAAATGCATGAGCCAGGAAAGGGTGCGTCATTTCAAGTTGGAAACTCACTCTGATTAAGTTTCTTGTCAACAGGACGGCATGGAATCTGCCCGGTGCCTCGGAGTCCATTTGAAGATGTGTTTTCAAGCACAGCCTTGCCCAGCACAGACTGCGTCCTTGGCTCTGGGCCCGAGGGAGGGACGCGGGATCTGGCGAGGATGACGGACGGAACAGAGGGCACGCTATGGGGAGAGAGTCTCCAAACACGACAGCAAATGAGATCCGGCGCCCCCCCGCCCCCGTCCCCTCCCCCCGCCCTCCCCTCTCCGCCGTCCATCGACAAAGCAGGAAACTGAGGCTGCAGTGGGCGAGGGGCCCAGGACCCTAGATGTACAAGGCTAAGCTCGAATCCCCCCATGTGGAGTC
Source organism: Myotis lucifugus (assembly GCF_000147115.1). NCBI lineage: Eukaryota > Metazoa > Chordata > Mammalia > Chiroptera > Vespertilionidae > Myotis > Myotis lucifugus. Next base: position 20,111 of record NW_005871396.1, on the reverse strand, counting down.
CAGTCCAGAACTTTCTAGGCTGCAGGGGTTTCATGGGAAAGGGCAGGAGCCTTCTCCGAGGTTGAGTCTTTATTAAACTTTACAAACCAGGGCACCGCTGCCTCAACCAGGAAATACCGCAGACCCCTCGCTTCTCATTAGCAAGACAAGGGGTTCCTGTAGCGATGAAAGATAGCTAAACCTGTTACAAAAGGCATTGTTTCTACAGCAAGGAGAGCTGGGGGAGGGGGCCGCGCCCGCCCTCCCCCCTCCCTGGGAGACAGACCATGGGGCCCAGGGGTCCCTGAGGCCTCTAATTTGACGAGGGCCCAGATTTTAAGATTTTCATACCTTTGGTCGTGATAAAAATGAGATAACAAGTCCATTAACGCTGTTAACGTCGCCAGTAAACCAGTCTCAGAGACAGACGCTTTTGGTCCAAAAAAAACCCCAAACCCCCCTAGTTTGACTTTTGGAAGCATCAACAGTGCATCCGTATTTGCTGAACACGAGTGAACACCCTAAACTTCGAGTTGGGAGGTGATGTGTTCTCCTAGGTTCCGCTCAGCGCCGTTCTCCGTCTTCCGTGACGGCGTGCTATTCTGAGGAGGAAATCCGTTCTGTAATGTCCACAAAGACACGTAGAGACCTTCCCATACCGTCCTCACGGGAGCAGGGTTCAGCCTACCGCCCCCTCCCCACCCCCCCACCCCCAACATAGGCCTCGTAGGGAAATAAGAGTCCTTTGTAGTCATCAATCGGCTGCGGCCCTAAAGGCAGGGAGCGCGTCTGGGGCCCCCATTAGGGCGCCTCAGAAGTCGGGGAGAGGGAATGAGGGTAATTGTCCTTTAAAATGGAGAGGAGTTCCTGGAAGGAAGGAGAGCCCCGAGGAAGTGGCTTTAAAACAAACACGTTCAGGCGGAGGCAAAAGGTGGGAAGCGGCCTTTGATTCCGGCTGTGTATTCAGCGCAGACGCCGCATGCACATATTCCCGGGATGCTAATGAGCCGTGAGCGGCCTGTTTGACCCTGAGGACGGCAGCAGAAAGGCCGGGGTGTGTTTTCTGACCCCCATCAAGGTGGGGGGAGGAGGGGAGTGGGCTCGGGCTTGACCTCCAGGTGGGTGCCACCCCGAGGTGTCTGCACATCTAGGGGCCCCAGCAGGGCCACACCCTCCTCTGCAGGTGGCTGTTTATTCAACCCCCTCCCTCCCCCAGGGCCCAGCCTCTGCGACCCCAGTGGGCATGGCATCACCTGGAGCCCCTCCGGGTGCACAGCCCCCCACAGCCCCTCAGCAGCGGGAGGGCCTGAGACTCTGCACTTCTAAGGGGTTCCCAGCGACACCGCCTGCTGGCCGGGGACCCCCCCCAAACGCCACTGCTCCCCAGCCTCATAGCTGCTTGGACCCAGAGCAGTCCCCTTCCTCACGCCTCCCGGGTGTGACCACAGCTCCTTTTGGTTGGGACACCAGTCCTCTCGCATGGAAGCCACGCCCCTCTGCATGGCCTGGTCCTAACTGTCACATCTTCAATGACTTTGTTTCCTAAGAAGTCACAGTCGCTCTTGAGGGGACACAGTTTAAGCCACAGCAGAGCTCCTTCACCCTCCCCGCCGGGCGATTCCCCTCTGTGGGGGCACGTCTCTCCCGGGCACTGCCCCCCACAAGGGCTGCCGGCTGGGCTGCCCCTCGCGGCGTCTGGACCCCAAAGCCTTCTGCCTGGGCAGCTAATGAACGTGAGTGGCCACATGCTGGGGTCCTCCCTAAACGGGGTGTCTCCCCAGTTTCAGGGTGCCCGGGTGCCCGGAGTGTGGCTTTAGGAGACAGGAGTTCCCACAGGTCCCAGCGGGGAATGTGCCCCGGGGGACAGGA
>NW_005871396.1:15522-17407 GCF_000147115.1 Myotis lucifugus | reverse complement strand
CAGTGAAGTCATTAGACCCAGGGATTGCTTTGGGGAGTTTTAAAATGACACAGTCATTTCCTTAGTAGCTTCAGGGCTATGCAAGTGAGCTGTGTCATATGGGTTGCATGGTGTGTGGGAGTTTAGGGAGGAATTGGTCCATTACATTGAAGTTGTTAAATTTATGGTATAGAGTTGTTCCTAATGTTATTTTTTTAAAAAAATATGTATATTTTTATTGATTTCAGAGAGGAAAGGAAAGGGAGAGGGACTTAGAAACATCAATGATGAGAGAGAATCACTGACCGGCTGCCCCCTGCATGCCCCACACTGGGGATGGAGCCGGAACCCGGGCCTGTGCCTTGACCGGGAACGGAGCCCTGACCTCCTGGTTCACAGGTTGATGCTCAGCCCCTGAGCCCCGCCGGCCGGCCACGGGGTTACCTTTTTGATGCCCGCACATGCCGTAGTGATGTTCCCACCTCACTGCCGACACGAGTGACTCTTTGTCAATTTGGCTGTTAATCTTTTCGATCAGCTGACTCTGTTTCTGAGATTCTCTCCATTGTGTTTCTGTTTTCAATTTCATTTCATTTTGCTTCTGTCCTTATTAGTTCCTTCCTTCTGCTTTCTCTGGGCTTATTTTAATTGTCTCTTTTTAGGTTATTTTTTTACTGTGGACATTATTACAGATGTCCCCCCTCTCCCCCCCTTTGCCCCTCCACGCAGACCCAGCCTGCCCCCCCTCTGGCCATCAGCACGCTGTTCTCCGTGTCTGTTATGCACGGATGTGCTCTGGTCAATCCCTCCGCCTCCTTCCTCGGGTCCTAGTGTGACTGTCGGTACCTACATTCTCCTTCTCACCCTCAGGACACAGACGCAGCCTCTCTCCTCCGTCCTGGCCTCGCTCTTCCCGCCTGTGAGGCCTGGGGCTCTGATGCCCACGCGGGTTGCAGGCTCCATCCCTGTAGGGGGCGTGCAAGGAGGCCGCACCGATGTTGGCTCTCCTATCAGTGTTTCTCTCCCTCTCCCTTCCTCTCTCTCTGAAAAGTCAATAAAAGATCTATTTTTTAAAAACCCACAAAACAACACTCTGTGCCTGGGGCGTTTTTCCTTGCACAGGTGAGCACACCTCCGACAGAGAGACGGCTGCAAGCGGAGCTGCAGGCGGAAGGTCAAGGCGGCTGTCACTGTGTTTCCATCGCTTTTAAAATGAAAGAGTGTTTTCATCTGAAAGGATCTTCACTGATCTCACCTGTGCTCGGTGAAATCATCTCTCAAACCTGTGAGACTGCCAACCAGGCCTTGGTTTTCCTCCCGCGTTAGAAAGGGAATGAGTTGTGTGTGACCCTATGTGCTCCGTGTTAGAAAGGACATGTGTTGTGTGTGACCCTATGTGCTCCGTGTTAGAAAGGACATGTGTTGTGTGTGATGCTATGTGCTCCGTGTTAGAAAGGACATGTGTTGTGTGTGACCCTATGTGCTCCGTGTTAGAAAGGACATGTGTTGTGTGTGACCCTATGTGCTCCGTGTTAGAAAGGACATGTGTTGTGTGTGACCCTATGTGCTCCGTGTTAGAAAGGACATGAGTTGTGTGTGACCCTATGTGCTCCGTGTTAGAAAGGAAATGAGTTGTGTGTGACCCTATGTGCTCCATGTACCTTGGGACATGTGTTGTGTGTGACCCTATGTGCTCCGTGGTAGAAAGGAAATATTCCGTCTGTTATCCTTTGTGCTCCTAGTTCATTTAGGAATGTGTTGATACGTGACCTATATGTGCTCAGCTATAGTTGTACATTAGTGGTGATATTTCCATTATGCTTATTTCCCTAAGATGCAAAAGTTGTGCAGTGATCATTGGTGAATCAGCCAATAAAAGGAACATTCACTGAAAGATCCCTAACGT
>NW_005871396.1:10994-13502 GCF_000147115.1 Myotis lucifugus | reverse complement strand
TAACAATCTGCTGCTGGTGGTTCATTCTCCAAACGATACCAAGCAGCGCACCGCTTGTTCCCACCGTGTTTCCAGCACAGGGACGGCCACGCCTGCGCGTTTCCAGGTCGTAATCTCCCCTGGTCCCTGGAGACAGCGGGCGGGTCCTTCCTGGGCCAGTGCAGGGCCGACGGCTGAGCGGGCAGGTGCTCTGGGGCATCGGGGTGCCTACCCCCTTGTCCTGCGGGCCCCCTCCTGTCCCTCTGCTGCCTCAGGCTGCCTGTTTCACCTTCCTCACCCCCAGCCCGGCCGTGACTCTCCCAGGCCACCCAGCCTCACTGCGCGTCTCTGGCCAGTTGTCACCACAGGAGCCTGACACCCTGGTGACCGACGCTGTGTGTCCGCGGCCCGCACCCCCACCATCCTCACTTTGTGGTTCGAGCTGGACTCACTGCGAGCGGCCTGGCCTTTCAGATTCCCTCCTCCCAGAAGCCCCCGGGGTCTGGCGGCGGGAGCTGGACTGGAAATCCGCCGGCACCGGAGAAGCTTTGTGCTCAATGTGTGACGCTTTGGCTCATGCCTTTAGCCTGAGGCCACCTCCGCCGGCTAGTACCTGTGGGCTCAGAAGTCGTCTCCTGTTTAGTGTTCAGTCCATGGCACCTCCACCCTGTGAGGTGCTTCAGGGCCAGCGTCCTGGCACCAGGGCGAGAAGTGTGACTGGGAATAAGGGGAAACCGAGTCCCTGTTCGTGTCGGGGCACCCGTGTCCCCGGGTCGGGAAGCACTGCAGCTCTTCCTTTTACCCTGGATTTGTTCACTCCACCGGGAAGTCAGCGGTTACCGTCAGAGGCAAGGCCACCCTTCCGTCAGTCCCCCAGGGCTGAGTCAAATATAAAGTATGAGTGAGTGAGTTTATGGGAGCAACAAGGGCCGAATGAGCTTCAAATCTTCATATATATATTATATATATACATATATACATAATATATATAATATATATTTGTACTGATTTCAGCGAGGAAGGGAAAGGGATAGAAACAGCAACGATGAGATAGAATCATGGATCCGCTGCCTCCTGCACGCCCCCTACTGGGGATGCAGCACACAACCCGGGCGTGTGCCCTGACCTCCTGGTTTGTAGGTCGGTGCTCAACCACTGGGCCACCCGTGCTGGGCTAGATCTTAATTAAGGGGGGAAAGTCACTGACATCACGAACACGCAGAAGCGGGGAGGGAACCCGTGGCCAGAAGGGGGCTCGTCTGTCCCCATGAGAACCAAGCGTTTCAGCACCACAGCCTCCTGGACAGCGCGCCTGCCCCCTGCAAAGGGTTTGGGTTCAGGTGCAGACCTTCCGGTCCGGCTCTGGGGTTCCGGCGTTCATTTCCGGTCAGGTCCCAGCCCTGGGGGTCCGTGGGGGCAGAAACTGTGGCTCCGGGTGTCACTTGCACCACCTTCTCCTCTGCACGTGCGTGGGCCGTTCACTTTTGTGCTGCACTTAGAACATGTGGGCGCACTTTCTACCACCAGGCGGACAGCCACTGTCTGTGTCCACAGGTCCCGGGACGTTCATCCTGCAGATGACATCCTCCCCTCGATGAGGCCACGGGGGCCGTGGGCGCCGCGGCTGCCGGCGGCCGGGACAGCTGTGCTTTAGGACAGACGGGCAACTGTTCGCGGTGATGCACCCTGGGGTTTGGGGTTTGGCTCCGCCACCCCGGGTGCGTCTTCCGCAGACCCGCTGAGGGCTCAGGAGGGGGCACTTGCTGGCTCGAGTCATGAAGGGGCCTTTGTCTGAGGCCCCGTCTGTGCAGAGCAGGCACCGTTCCAGGGCTCGGCGACTGGCTCTGCCAGCCAGTGCCCACTGCAGCCCCCAGGCCGGCCAGTGAGGCTGCCCCAGCCAACACCGCGGCCATGTGCGGGGCTCAGCCCCGCCCGGGCTGTTATTCACATTGACCTCAGCTCTGATGGCTGTGCTTGCCCCTTTGAAATTGCTTTTGGCGAAAGAAGGATGTTCTGGTGAGAGGACAGAAGTGCTTGCCTGGGGGCGGCGAGCCTCCTGAACAGCGGCCAGCACCGTGGCTGGGCGGCACCCACTTTTGTGAGTGTGTTTGGAAACAGCTCCCATGGGGCTTCGGGACCCAACAGCCTCCTCCTCCTCATATCTGGTCATCGCCGGTCATTGTGTCTGACATCCTGGTAACGGCAATCCCAGGCGCTGGGGTGGGCGCGCCACGGACCCACCCCGGACGAAGTCCACTGCCTCGCGACCTCGCTCTTCCTGGCGGGCTTCAGTGTCTTCCTCAAACAGAAACCGCGGGCACGGACTTGTCTTTTATTTCAACACCGAGAACTGACACGGGGACCTGGAGAGCCTCCGGGAACGGCGGCAGCAACGGGGACAGGCCTCAGGCACCTGCGGAGCAACAGGAGCGCCAGGCCCCGCCTCCCGTGGAGAACACGGCACACGGCACTCTACTCGCCAGATGCAGCGAGGACAGAGTCATCGGTGCCGGCTGCGGCCGGTCACGG
>NW_005871396.1:0-6870 GCF_000147115.1 Myotis lucifugus | reverse complement strand
TAAAAATACAGATATTTTACAAGTCAGCCTCAGGTCAGCAGCCCTGGTTACCTAAGAACAGTTAGTGGTCAGTCTCCAAACACGGGTCCCCACAGGCCGAGATTTCTGGGCTCACCAGGCAGGAGCAGGGCTGTGCCCAGGGGAGCTAACAGCGCTCAGAGGTGGGGAACTCAGATGTGCCAGAGCCAGCAGTCCTGGGGGCAGGGCACCCTCCAGCCCCCGGCCGTCCACTGCACCCCGACCCACTGCACCCTGACTCCGTGTGTTCCAGCGAGGTGGCTACTGGGCCAGGACACAGGCAAGAACCTCTCGCCACAGCAGGGAGGGGCTGGGCGAGAGGAAGGTTTAGCACCCTGATCACCAGCACCTCCAAACCATCCCACACTCACACATTCTCCCAGTGCAAATGCAGCTTGCAGCCCTCACTAATTCTCCCCGTCCCACCCTCTCCCTGTCCCATGGGGATGGGGTGGGGGGGGGGGGGCGCCTCAGGACAGCAGCTGCTGCTCAGGTGAGTGTGGGACAGCCCAGGCCACCCGAGGCCTCTCCAGGCTCTGGAAGCGCTGCATTTGCTCCGGGTGCGTAAGCAGTGGGGGAGCTTTGTCAGGAGGGGGGGACTGGAGATGAGGCAGGAAGGGGTCAAGCACCATTTCCTGGGGCACAGCCTGAGGGGCCCTGGCCCGGAGGCTCCGGGCATGGACCCAGGGTCAAAGCTGCAGGGTCAGCAGGGCGTCTCCTCCCGTCCCTCCTCCCTCGTCCTGGCTCCTGGCAGGCGGTGGGGACCTGCCTGGTCCCTTCCAGGGTCTCCCTTGGTGGTAATCCCAAGGCGCTACCTGCTTCCCCACCAGGCTCTGGTCCTCCCGCTCCCCCCCAGCAGGCTCCTGGGTTGCCAGGGGCTGGTCCCTCACCTGCCTGACCTGCTGTCGGCTCTCCCACCCGCACACCTGGAGCCTGCCTGCAGGGATCAGGGGACCCCAGAAGGACACACTCGTAAATTCGCTCGGCAGTCGGCAGCGGTTAGGACAGAGACGTCTCCGGAGAAACGTCACGGAGTTTCACTCAACTGAATCAAGGCTCCGCCCACTTCAACGGTTATAAATTTGATCCAACAATGGGCTTATTTTAAAATTGTAAAGATTTATATATTATTTTTATTACATATGATAAGCGATTCTTAGTTTAAAGTAAAAACTTTCACATTTAAAGTATTTTTAAATCTTGACATTTTAGAAAAGCCAACAAAGTTCATGCAGCGGAGACTTATCCCCGGATATTCACAAATCAAATGCTGTTTAGGATTAGAAACGCTACAGATCATTCACAATCGGCGGGGATTAGCCTCCGTGGAGAAGAGCAATGAATGGCGGGATCTAGTGGTGGGAGCATCACAGTTTACTCGCCGCGGGTTCCACGGTGCCCACGGCCCTGAACGGCCACGGGGGGAGGGGCGATCACCAGCTCAGGAAAACACACTCCCCCAAACCAACGGCAACTCCCAGACGCTCTGCCAAGAGGTTCTGGTCTTCAGCTCAGGAGAGAAGAGCAGCATTTCATGACGGCGTCCCTGGGGGAGGAAACCAGGTCAGAATCTGCCTCCAGCGCAGGGACCGCTCCTACCCGCTTCCTTCGCTGCTCTCACTAGGCTCCAACTTGGCTGTTCTCACATACAACCTGCTTCCAAGTTTACCAGGAGGCAAAGCTGTGCCTCCAGCGCTTTCCTGACCGTCCGACAGGCCTCAGCAGTGCGTTCCCCCGACAGCAAGTGCACTTTCTGGGCAAGTCCAGGGGCAGCTACCTCCGCCCCACAGGACAGACACATGCTACTGCTCAGACAGCACTCATGTGTCAGACTCACTTTTTCACCAACTTCCCTTTAAAGAGAACAATCTGTTTTGCTGGAGTCCCCACGGCCTATCTAGCGAATATCTGCAGTCGTGGAAGGATCCAGAAGCTCTCGTCCAAGTTCCTGGCAGCAAAGGCCCAGGCGCCTGACGGAGCAGGAGTCGGTCCCCAGCCTCCCCGCTGACACGTTCACAATGGCGCCCCCTCGACAAACTTCTCTCTATTCATCCCACTTAGAACATCGTTTCCTTGTGGGAGGAAAGTCAGCCTTTTAAGTCACAATTTAATGTAGAAATTACTAAAACGGATGTATTTTTGCGACGCTAACGGGAGGACCAGACAAGCTCACCTTGCATACGGGATGTACGACAGGCTGTACCTGCAAGAGAAAGGGCAGCTGGTGACCTCAGTGTCAGTGACGCCATATCCCCGCACCGGGCAGTACAGCGGCACCCAGGGCACGGTCCCCCCCCCCCCCCCCGTGTCACCCGGACCAGCAGCCACAGCACCCCCCCTCCCCAGCCCCCGAGCCGCACAAACTCGCTAAGCGACTCACGCCTGCTCGTCTGAGCTGTTGTAATAAGAAGTTACCCTTTAAAGTTATATTTTAAATAGAAACGATTGAGAATAAAGTACATTCTCCCTTAGAAATAAATCAATCGTTAAATACAGCTGATGAAATAAAGAGCAACATAACACAGAAAATGACGGCGGATTCAGTGTAAAAATTCTCCCCGTTTCACTGAGAGCAAAACCTCTTCACGGGCCCCTTTGCCACGCAGGGCCGTGCGTGTAACGTTCGCTGACGGTGCACTTCAGGGTGGAAAGGAAGAAACGGGGCCAAAGAAAGATGACCCCAGGCCGGGTAACAGCAAACTGGAGACTGAACACAGCACACAGGGAGGGGCGTGCTGACCACGGAGGGAAAAAACAGAACTCCGCTAAAGACAGCGCGTGGAGCCCTCCTGGTGGGACGCGGAGTGTGGGAGGAGAGCACTTCAGCCCTCACTCCAGGGCCTTTGGCCGCTGCTGGACGGGATGCGGCCCAGGCCATGAGGGCTCAGGGGGCCACGGAGGATGGGGAGGAAGGGCGTGCCTGGTGCACAGAGGAGCCGGACCACAGCTGCTCCCACTGCGGTCCCCACGAGTCGGCATCAGCAGGAGCCAGCAGCACAGCGTCTGCCCACCAAGAGGCAGACCCACACCCTCGGGCTCAGGAATGACACGGCCTCGCTTCGTGGGTTCCTGCGGCGTCACCTGCATGTCTTATCACTTCTCCTTCACATCTCAGAAGACAAGTGCAGGCACCCTGGTGTGATTATGCAGGACCCCCCCACACACACACACACACACACACACACACACACACACACACGCCTCCCTGCCCGCCTGCAGTCACCACGGAGCCCGGTGAAGTCCCAGGGGACACCCTGCAGACTCAGTCAGCTGACCGCTCCGGAGGCCTGGCCCCGCCGAGGCACACGCTTCCACCCCGGTGAGAGCCCACCGCCGCCCCGGGAGGCCAGGCTCAGAGCAGGGGCTCTCCCGGCTCAGGGCGAGGACTTCCGATCGGGTGAGACTTACCAGGTCATGGACAGGAACTGCAATATGCAGAAGAGCACGGCCAGCCCCTTCTTATGCCACTAGCACAGGGAAAACAGAAAGAGCGAGTGAAGGATCTTTCAAGATACTCTACGCCAGGGGTTCTCAACCTGTGGGTCGCGACCTCTTTGGCGGTCGAACGACCCTTTCACAGGGGTCGCCTAAGACCATCCTGCATATCAGATATTTACATGACCATTCATCACAGTAGCAACATTACAGTCATGAAGTAGCAACGAAAATAATTTTATGGTTGGGTCACAACATGAGGAACTGTATTAAAGGGCCAGAAGGTTGAGAACCACTGCTTTACGCCCACCTTTAACTCCCTTCAGAATGTAAGATGACAGCTCCGTTCTATCAGATTTCAGTATGACAAGGTTACGATGCAGTAGATGTGAAACTTAACTACCTGTATCCACCGATTTCCATACTCTACACGCCTGGCATTGAGCCAACGCGCCGCACAGCACACACAGCTGCACGCACGCCTCTGAGTGGTTAGGGCCTGGAGGCACGTGAACGTTTCCCCCAGGTCAGCAGAGCTGCATCCCCTGTAGAACTTACAGATCTCACTCAGGCTCACGTGCCCTTTTCTTGAATTACTTTTTGAAGGAAAACTGCATTTTACTGTGATCTTCTGGAATAACGCATAATAAACAGTTTCCATGATTTTTTAAATGATCCACTTTTAGAATTCCTTGTCCATTTTTAATGGTCATTTATTTACTTTTTATTTAATCTACTGCTTATATATCAGCAGGCTGCCAGCCCATTCCAAAACCGGAAAGCCATTTCCACAGGGACATGCAGAGACTGCTAAGACCTTTCCTTGCGCCCGTCACTGGGATGTGGCTAGTAATTCTCCCGGGCGACGGGCAGCAGCCTGAGCACAGGGAGGACCCGTCAGCTCTGCCCGTTTCCGCTGCAGAATCCGCGGCAGGTCTGTCACCAACCGGACGTCACCATCCACGTGGGGGACACCGATCTTTGGTGGGTTTGAGGGGTGGACTGGGAGCTCCTTTGAGGGGACAGTTAGTGGGAAGCAGGCGTGGCCAGGTACTCACCCACAGAGCAGCACACAGCGTCAGCACGAAGCACAGCTGGGGGAGGAGAGAGAACGCGGTGAGTGCGTCCTCGCAGACGCTGGACGGGAAGCACATCGCCGCCTTCCGTGGCGTGGATGCCGCCACAGAGCACGGCGGAGCCAGGGGCCCGCTCTGCAGTCCGCGGTGCTACTGACCCCAGAGGCGATGACCGCAATGCTCCCTGCACACGGAAGCACCCGGAGGAGCCTCTGCTGAGGGCGTCCACAGGGAGCGTCTGCAGAACGTTTAGTGACGGAGCTGTTCTCAGGGGCACTTGGTTATGCTGATGCTCAGGACCAGCACCGCCCGGTGTCAGCACAGCTGAGCGCACGGGAGGCCGGGAGGCCTTTCCCACAGAGAGGGCCCATCACTCCCACCCATGCCCAGGAGGCAGGGAGCCCACGGAGGGGCAGGTGGCAGCTCAGTGACAGGCAGGGCATCTGGAGATGGAGACCCAGGAGAGAGCCCAGCTCGGACGCCACTAGCAGAGTGTCCTTAGTTATCGGGTGTGGACCTCGGTCACCTTCTCTCTGAAAGGACAGCAGCCACCCACCTGCTCATCTGTAGTGAACAGATCAGAGTGTGTCCCTCACATGCTGGGGGGTGGGGACTTAGAAGGTGCTAAGTGTCAGCATTTCTTTCCCTTCGTCAGGCACCATCCTGTCAGCAGCAAACGAGGCCGTGCAAAGCGTCCGGCTGGGAATGCTCTGACGAGTCATCACCAGTTAGATCCGAGGAGTAACTCGCAGTCCCTGGGGAAAGGGGCTGTGTCTCTAACGTCTGAACAGCCCTCGACCCTGCCTGCCGGGCAGACACTGCCACTCGGGTCCCGGTGCCCCGGGCAGAATCAGCCCTGTGACAGCGTAGGCAACGTCTCCGGCTCCTAGACCGAGGTCACGGTCAGTGCACCTGCTGCTACAGGAGCTGCCACAGGAAAGTCAAAATGACGCAGCTGACCTCTCGGAGGTCAATGTGATACAATGCGATGAGTATGGTGACATGGAGTAAGGACACAAACAAAAAACTAGGCTACAAAGTTTTTCTCTAGTCAGGAGGAGGGAGGAGACACAGTTACCCTGAAAACATTCCCTAACTTACAAATCTACAAAGCTTGTGTTTAAAAAGCGAGTTAAGAGTTAAAAGGACAAAGTAGCTGTGCTAACATTTCAATTCAGGAGCTTTAAGGGGAGAGCTCGGAGGAGACGCAGGACAGCACGTGGGGCAGAGGCTCGGCAGAGAAGCCGCGGGTTCCCTCTGCCCATCCCACCCAAAGCGACGGCCCGCGAACACCCCCAGATGCATGACGATGAAAACTATACGTTTCTGACACAAACATCCAAAGACAAGAGAGCCCTGAATTAGTGGGACCGATGGCCGGGGACAGAGCCCACGGCTAGCGACACCTGCTGCTGGGAGTGTCAGCCAGCCGACGGAGGGACAGCGCCAGGGACAGGCCACTGAACCACTGCCAGCCCCCCTCCAAGAGCGCCCACAGCAGCCCACCAAGAACCGCTCGTGGCTGGACCACGACATGCAGCAGCTCTGACTCCCTTCCCTGGAGCTGCCACGTGAGGCTGATGGTGTGGGTGACACCGTGTCGCCCCACTGCCTGAGCCCGAGGACGCCACTATCACGTGCAACAAGAGAAACGTGACAACGGCCGACAGAAAGACGGGCCATTGGTGGGAAACAAAGCAACCAACCCCTCAACGGAAGCCTCTGTGCCTCCGCCTTTACTCACCAGCATGATGACGGTGGCGAGCAGCCTCGTGGTCTCGAACATCTTCTTCAGCTGCTTGAAGGGCCCCATCAGAAAGCACGTGCTGTGGGCGACAAACGGGGGCTGAGGGGCGCCGGGCGGTCCTGCCGTCCACGCGTCACCATCTCTAAGTCCGGCTCATCTTCCTTCACACCGAGGGGACCCGAGCCTCCAGGAGACACAAGTGCCCCTTCAGAGAACCAGGAGCCCCAGCGGCCTGAGCTGACGCCATCGCCACCACTTCCTGTCCATGCTGGTCCCATCGGACCAACGAGAAACAAGACCGGGGCGGCAGGGCCACGCCAGCTTCACCCAGCCCAGGCGGGGCGGGCGGCAGGTGCGAGCCGGGAGGCTGGCTGAGCTCGGACAATACCTCTGATCCAGAACGTTCCTGAGAAAGACGGTCCCCTCGGAAAGCGAAGTGCACAACTGCGGGCTCATAAATCTGACAGCTGCCCCAGCAGACACCAATACACCCCACGCGCCCAGGATGCTGCAAGGAGTCCCAAGGCCAGCCCCCCTCCCCCGCCTCCGCGCCCCTGCCCCAACTTACTTGCACGAACCCCTCCCCCGCCTCAG